>NW_022436955.1:5902976-5936816 GCF_009761245.1 Sapajus apella | reverse complement strand
AAAAAAAAAAAGAAAATGATTCATTCAAGGGCATTAAAGCTAGCATTCTGCTCTCAATATGCAGGCATTCTAAATATAGTAATGTAATGCAAACTAATTGTAAATTTACTGGTGAGAGAAAAACTAGGTTAAATATTGTTCCTTTTGCAGACAACTCATTGTTTAATCATTAAACAAATACTTATTAGATCTTACTGTTTGGTAGGGACACTGTTAAGGGTTGTGGGGGGGGGCAAAGTTCAAGTGAAGTAACACAGAAATAAAATCAAATACTCTTGTTCTCACTTCCAAGTGGGAGCTAGTGGGTACACACCACACAAAGATAGGAAAAATGGATGCTGGAGGCTCCAAAGGGGGAAGGATGGGAATAGGGTGAAGGTGGACAGGTCACCCATTTGGTACAATGCTCACTATTTGGGTGATGTGGACACTGGAACCCCAAACCCCACTTTTATGCAATATATCTATGTAACAACCCTGAATATGTATCCCCTAAATCCAAAATTTAAAAAAAAAAATTGAAAACGATAATAATAATACTTTTCCTAAGAGATAGCAAACTTGATGAGCACCAGTAAACCACTGATTACTATACATTGGGATATGAGCAAAGATTAATAATAATAATAACTCATTAATCGCTATGTGCCAGTCATTATCCTCAATGCGTTTGTATTTTTTTGGCAACATTCAACAATAGCCTTATAAAGTAGGTATAAACACTATTCAGATTTTCTGTGAATAAATTTTGTGTATGTCTATATATTTTATATGTATGTAAATACTGACCTTTAAGATGTGGTAACTCATCCAAGGCCACATGGTTGGCAAATGGTGGGGCCAAGATTTAGACTCCTGTTCTGGAAATTATGCTTTTAACTCCGATCTTGGGCAAAGTGCTTTATGATTTCTGTTTCTTTGCTAATCACAGACTGTTCATGTTTTTATAAATAATTATATGATTACTAAGTTCACAAATATTAGAGCAATGTATAATATGTATATTATTATATTTTTTAGATTTTCTAAAATAGCCTTAATTTCAGTCATTTGCACTGTTCTCAGACTGTTTCTTTATTTGTGAGTCAAAAAATATCTCTAAGAAGCATCATCTACTATTTGCCTGCTAATGAAACAGATCCACACAGATGACTTTCCCAGGGTCATACAGCTGGTAACTAGGAACCCTGAGATCAGAACCCTGACCTCTATCTTCAAAGCCCACTTTTATTAAGCACTCTCCCTCAGAAGGTTGTGAGGTAGGCGAGGGAAAGTAGCCAAAACAGGAGCTCCTATTAGTGTGTAATTTCTCTTGTGTGATTTTCCTAAAGACTAAAGATCTTCTTTATACTCTCAATCAAAATGGTGGTGGATAGCAATGAAAGAAAATTTTCCATGAACAGTAACATTCCTTCACCTTCTTGTTTCTTACTAATCAGGGAAATATATGTCCAAGGTGTAAAATTTTGAAAACTTAACCATGGAACTTCCTTACTTCCTTATTATTTTTGGTATAGAATATCAAGACCTAATATTTTGAAAACCTATTTGTTGCCTGGATCTTATTTTACACCGGAATACTGATATTTTCTTGAATACTTTTGAAGGGTGAGCAGGATGTTCACCCTTTTTTTTGAAGGGTACATCTCCTGATTTCCGAACCAGGTCTTCATAAGAGAGGAAGGAAAATTAATCATCTTGTATGATTCATAAGTTCATGGCTTATGGATCCTCTCTTCAGAACAGATTATCAGATGTAGAGGTGGAGACATTTGTCTTATTTGACCACCTCTTGACGTACAGCTCGCTATAGCATGTAAAACAGAAATCCTGTTGCTGAACATGTGCTGGCTTTTAAGCATTTTATTTTTGTCATAGTACATTTTAAAAAGATAATTGTAACAACCAAGTTTCTAGAAGACATAACTATAAAACAATAGCATGCATTGTTTAGAAAATAAACTCTGATAAAGGCAGGAGTTTGTTTTCCTTTACGTATCCCAGAAAAGTTATTGGCACATAGTGAATGGACAACAAATATCAGCTGTATTGAAGTGAAGTGGATTCAATGTATCGCAATGGAATCAATTGAATTACATGTATTACAGTCATTTAAACTACGGCTCTTTCTCCACAGTGGAGCCCAGAAACTGATCAGAGGAACTTTGCATCTCTAGTGGAAAGCAGTTTCTTTAATGAGTAGCAGTGATGTGGAGCACAATGAACAGAGCTTGAGTTTTAGTCTGAGTACTGACATTTACTCACTACAGAAAGATGGTAACCCTCTTTGCCCATCTGCACCCCAGATTTCTTGCTTATAAAATTTACCAGTAGAATTTCCTATCTAGGTCTCCGGTTCTAGTAGTATCTAGTCACAACATTATTCATGCTCATTTGGTTTTATCATGAGAATCCAGTCAGAAATTTTCCAACTTCCGAGCTTTAAACAAAAAAACAGCTCTAAGCTCCTTATTTTGAGCATGTTGTAGATGCAAAAAATGCAGTCATCTCCACATTTTCCCCAAATTCTAAGCACTATTCTGCAGATGGCACCATATGTTCTATTTTGTAAACTCTGTTTTATTTAATTAAGGTGCATTTAATTTTTGCTTAAAAGCAAGACCCAGTAATTACTGTTTGAGCTCCTAAAAGACAAATATAAATCAGGTTTTTGTATTTTAAAAAATTAGAAAAGAATATATTGACACCTATATTTAAAAATACAGAAAGAAAAAGAATGGAAAGAAAACAATCACTCATGCATATTTCTCACTGGATCACTTTTTCGCTTCTTGAAGCATCACCGTCCCTCCGTCAACCTCCGTTGAAGTGTCTGTCCTCGTCAATTGTCTGTCACTGCTTAATGTTATTCTTAAAAAGACTAGCAAACTTTTTGAGTGACATTGTAACTTCAATCAATTTGCATTTCTGCCACAGCGGAAATTATTTTTGAAAACTATTGCATCATTCCCAGGCTGTATGAGGACTTAATTGCCTAGAATGTCACTTGATCTATAAATTTTCTGCAAGTGGTTTCGTGTGAAAGAAGCCTCGATGAGCATGAAGAGCATTTCTTTCATAAGACACTTTAAAACAATTTCTATACTCTTGTCTACTACACATTATTATGGGATTTTGAGATGACCTATTGTCATGATGTGTTGAATTATTTTTTTAATATTCTGGACTCTTGGGAAATACAGCACAAAATCCTATAGTAGTTCCTTTGCAACCTTAGAGACCAAATTGGGTTACAATCATGGATTTCTCTTTTACCCATCCTGTAACCCCAGGTACTTCACATCAACTCTGTTAACCTTGAGTTCCACTTTGCAACACTGGAGACTAAAAAGGCCCTTCATAAGATTGCTGTGATAGTTAAATTTAACTGTACTTTTTGCTTTGAACATTGCAGGCACTCAATCAATGTTCTCTTTCCTTCTTTTATGCCTGTCTCCAGAAAAACTTTACAAGCCATGTGTTAGGGAGCCCAAAACATGAAACTTGAATGCAAGTCAAGAGTGTGGTGATAAAGAGTCCAGGATATTGCTAATAAATCCTAATTTAACATATTTTGTTTCTGTCTCTACATAATATGCATCCATGCCACACTACATATGCCATTCTTCATTCTCTCCATCTCAGTCGCTCTGTCTTTTGTTAATCTTTCCTTCCCTCCCTTGCTCCCTCTCTCTCTCTCGCTCCCTTCCTCCCTACCTCCCTCATTTCCTTCCTTCCTTCTTTCCTTCCTTCCTTCCTTCCTCCCTCCCTCCCTCCCTTCCTCCCTCCCTTCCTTCCTTCCTCCCTTCCTTCCATATGTTTCAGAGAATAGGTTCAGGAAACTGACATAAAACAGTAAGCAAAATGTAGATTACATCTTGCAGATGAAGAAACCAAGATACAGAGAAGTTTAGACATTTATCTAAGTTCACACAGCTAGAAAATGCAATAGCTGGGCATGCTGGTCTCTGTCGGATTTTTCTACTACACCAAGCTGCTCTATAGCAACATTTTATAGCCATCCTATTAGTTTCTCTGATCAAATGACACTAAACCTGCACTTTTGTTTCCCTCTTAGGGAAGAACTGATTCCAAGCCTAATAGCAGCTATTAACATTCTCATATGAGGTCCTTTTAAAATGTTGAAATAGCTTTGAGATTAATTCCTTTTAAAGCAAACTTGAACTAGCTTTTCTATTGATGCTATGAAGAGGAAAATAGTCTTGCCCAAGGTCAATAAAGAATTGAAAAGTGAGGTTAATAATAAAAGCAGAATTAGAAGCAGTTTCAGTGGTGATATGTCATGTGCAAGCCTATAAAATAAATAGCAATTATCACATTAGAAAAATGAGTGTCTTAGAATGAGAGTGGTTTCTGACCACTCCATTTCTGTGCCACTGTCCTCTGGCTTGCTTACTTTGTGCCTCTTATTGGCTAAATCAATGCACAACACTCCCCACCCCTGTGCTTAAAATGAAATCTATTTTGCTCCATAAAAACTCAATAACTAGAGATAAAACCACAATATTTAAAAAGCACCCCCTTACATATTGGCTTAAAGTGTTTGCAGATTTTTTCTGTATCACATTTTGTATATAAAACAATGTTTCAGTGTAGAGACACAAATATGCGTAAAGTGTTGTAGGAAGAAAGGTTGGTGAGCATCTAACTTAAAAGATGGCAGGAAGTAGGAATGATTCCCAAAAGGTAGGAGGCAAAGCTTAAAGAATAATTTGTTTTCCAGTTTCCAAGGTGAGGAAATATGTTCTGGAACCAAATCATGTTTCTAGGACTCACTGGCTCTCTCCCTCTCCAGGAAACTCCTTATTGATAACGGTTGATGTATGACATCCATTCAAAATTCATTTATTAAATATTTACTGAGCACCCAATGCAGCAGACACAGCTTCTCTACATGATAGAAACTCACTGTCCTTCACAGATTGAGACCAGCCTACCTCTCTAGCCGCAATTCTTGCTAGTGAGCCAACTTATACTTTATAAGTATTTAATGTGATAGGAGAGTGATTTTTAATACACCATGACCTGTCTGGCCTTCATGCTGCAATGTTTGCCCAGAATTTTCTTTTCCAGTTGTAAGAGGGGGTACAACTCCAAATCCTCTGACTGTACCACAGCACCCCCTGAAACTACTGAAATTCTGTGCATTCTCCTCTTCTTCCTCTTTTCCTTCCCTTCTCTTTTCCTCCTAGTAATTCAGATGAGACTGGTCAAGTAGGTATCTGTGCCACATCAAAGGCAGCTATGTAGTATGGATCAGGATGTCAGAGTCCAAGCAAGTGGAGGAGAATATAAAAAATGAGCCTGCAACATCTTGTTATGCCAGAGAGTAAGGAGGGACTAACAGACAAAACTGACGATAGACGATAGAGCATTTCTTTTCTTTCCTTTCTTTTGCCTTTTTTTTTTTTTTTTTTTTGAGAGAAAGAGTTTTTCCCTGTCACCTAGGCTGGAGTGCAGTGGCATGATCTTGGCTCACTGCAACCTCCACCTCTTGGGTTCAAGCAATTCTCCTGTCTCAGCCTCCAGAGTAGCTTGGACTACAGGTGCCCACCACCACACCCAGCTAATGTTTGTATTTTTTAGTAGAGACAGGGTTTCACTATGTTGGCCAGGCTAGTCTCTAACTCCTGACCTCAGCTGATCCACCCTCCTTGGCCTTCCAAAGTGCTGGGATGACAAGCGTGAGCCACCGTACTCAGCCATTAGAGCATTTCAAAAACACACAGATCTAAATTCAGGCTGATAAGGGTTTTAATCTAAGATCCGCTGCAGCTTATTTTCTGTCTGACTCTTGGCAAGTTATTTATCTCCTTTTGTGCAGTGACTCCCTCTGCAAAGAGAAAAATAATAATAATGTGTATCTTTGTTGTGAGAATTAAATTAGCTATAGTATGCCATAAGAGTCACAGCGTCTGGCACAGAGCAAGCACTGAATATGTGCTGACTCTTTTAGTTGACATCTTATGTCCCCATGTGTTCCTCAGGATCTCTAGCCACTGCAGTCTAGTTGCACAACGCGTGGCCACTAAGTCACCCCACAGACATGCAACATCCCTCAGTCTCCTCTGGAATGGCTCCTTTCATCTACTTCAAGCTTTGAAATTTCAGAATCCTCAGTAGAAGAATGGCAGGCCAGTCAGGAACTACATGGCCTTTTTCATCTCCAAACTTATTTCATCCTTACAACCTTCCTGGAAGGTACTAGCAAGTCCACTTTACAGGAGAGAAAACAGACTCCAAGAAGTGAAAGATCTCATCTAATTTGCTCAGCAAATAAATGGTGCAGCCTTGAGAAACTCTTCTGATTCAAGTCATACAGTCTTTCTGTCACGTTATGCATCTCTGTTTAACTGTGACTTCTGATCACTGTAAGTATAGCGCTGATGCTATTGGATGCATTAAAAAGTGGGAGCTAGAGCAAGAGTGTGAGAGAGAGCAAGAATGCCAGAGAGAAGCTGAGTGCGGCAGCAGGAGGATCACTTGAGCCCAGCAGTTCAAGACCACATAGCAGGGTCGCATCTCTACAAAAACTTGAAACATATCTAGGTGTGGTGGGGCATGTGTGTGGTCCTAGCTACCTGGGTGGCTGAGGCAGGAGGATCCCTTGAGCCCAGGAGTTGGAGGCTGTAACTCCAACTCCTCTGACTGAACCATGGCACCCCAGCTTGGATGACAGAGTGAGACTCTTTCTCTGGAAAAAAAAAAAAAAAAAAAAAAAGGAGTAAAGGAGAGAGAGAAAGTGAGAGATGTGAAAGTTTGCAAGGTTCTCTAAGGAAACACACATATATATATTCCTCTTTTGACAATGGGGAGCTCAAAGAGTTTCAGAATTTGAGCACTGCAGACAGGGGGTCCAACTATATCCAAGAACTAAATATGAAACATGAGATTGACACCCCACGTCCCTCTCTCTTAGAATGCTGTGGGTGATGATGAAGACAATACAGGCTTAGAGTCTTGTGAAGGGAGAGCTCCGGTGAGTCACCAGATATGATACTATGGTAACCCAGAACACTAGTGTCTAAGAAATTACTTTCCCAGAACTATCTAATAAAAAATATGACTAGCTGAGTTTTCTTCATAGGTTACATTTTAAGCAAATGTCTGGGGTCAGCAAAAGGAATCATTGCCTGAAGTCATTGTGATCAAAATCAGCGAAAATTTTCAAATAGCATTCTTTATACTATGTAAATTAGACCCATATTCCTGGGAAATGTGAGACACCTTTAGAAAAGAAACAAATACATCTTAATCTAAGATAATAATGGAGCACTTTTAACATTGTATATGTTGCAAATATACAAGTAAAGTGTGTGTTTTTCATTGCACGCATCTATATTGCATCTGTGGACACTTACAAAATAGAATTAATAAGGGGAAATATCTTATTTTTACTCAGACAATCTTTCTGTGCATGTTTAAAATCCAAAGAACTTCTGTCCTCTTTATGGGCATAAAGAAAAGAAATATGTTACAAGTGCTTTTTGTAATTACCTGGCCTTCTTGAGTTTTTAAAATCCACACATTGCAAAGTCCTGTGACAGGAGAGAGAGACGCACAAGCCTAGAGGCTGAGAACTCTGTTAGTTCTTCATCATGTTCACAGAGAGTATAAAAAGATGCTAACAGGCACTTCCTTGATCTCTCCAAATAGCAGGTGAAGCTTCATCTGAAAGCATTGAATAACAAGTACTCCAAAACACAGAATGATATTACACCATCAGTACAGAACCCCTATGAGCCAATACAGAACTGATGTACTGTATCATCAGTACAGAATCCCAGACCAAAGCCCATTTCCAGATTGTAGGTGAGAACAGCTTCGAGAACTATTGGCAGACATCAGAGATGGCTTTGTAAAGCTTTAGGCCAAAGAGAGGGGGCTGTGTTCCCAGATATATCTAATCAAGGCAAGAGAGTTGGGCTCAAAGAGAATAACTTCCATTGGAGAGTGGAGCTGCCTGGCAGCACTGGAAACTAGAAACTCAGCCATAGAAGAAGGAGAGCTGAGTCAGGAACTCACAGGATTGTCACAGGACAGCTAGTGGAATGGAGAAAGCTGATGCATTGCCAGGGATCAGCATGCCAAGAATGAGGCAAGTAGGCAGCATGGAAGGGATCTCCAGCTGAAGTTCCCTGAATGATTCCACCTGAGAGGATCATTGGAGCAGGAGCTGAAAGAGGATTGCAGGAGGTCAACAAGAGATGGCAGCGCTGGCCTCAGGTGGCGTTAGAGGCTCCATGGCAGGAGTCTACTAGCTGTGGGGTTCACATCTTGTAACAAACAAGAGAACAGTAGAACACTTCTAAGTGAAATCATCCCCAACGTTTTTCTCTTCCTCCCATCCCTTTTGCCCTGACTTCTGTAAGACCCAGAACCATAAATTAAGTAAGAGGGAAGGAGCAGAAAGAAAAGAGAAGGAAGAGTAAAAGAGCTTCTCAGACTCCACCTACACAAAGCTGGCCTAGTGATTGTGGAGACTCAGCTGGGTTGGAGGAGCAAATATTTTTTAAACTGGTGAAAGAATGGAGTTTTTATATTCCACAGAATCGGACATTTAAATATGTATGAGAATGTTTTAATGCCAAAAATTGTCAAAAACAAAAGACAACGGGATCTGCTTGATTCTGTGTCTATGATTGAGGGAGGGAGATAGGAAAGTTTGTTGGAACAAGCAGTGGTTAACAAAAAAGAGAATAGGTCAGGCTCAGTGGCTCACGCCTGTCATCCCAGCATTTTCGGAGGACAAGATGGGCGGATCAGGTCTGGAGATTGACACCATCCTGACCGACATGGTGAAACCCTGTCTCTACTAAAACAAACAAAAAAAACTTAGCCAGGCACAGTGGCACACACCTGTAGGCCCAGCTACTCAGGAGGCTGAGGCAGGGGAATCATTTGAACCCAGGAGGTGGAGATTGCAGTGAGCCGAGATCATGCTACTGCACTCCAGCCTGGCGACAGAGCGAGACTCCGTCTCAAAAACTAAATAAATAAAGAAGTAAATAAATAAATAAATAAATAAATGTGTTTCTTTCTGGTACCCATCCCTCCGTCATTCATTTTTTTTTTTTTAATTTAGCTACTGCAGGTATTAGGTTATTAGGGCCACCATAACAAAATACCATAGACTAGGTGACTTAACCCAAGTCAGTGTTTTTGTTGCTCACACTTCTGGGGGAGGGAAGTCCAAGACCAAGATGTTGGCAGATCTGGTTTCTTTGGAGGCCTCTCTTCTTGGCTTGCAGATGGCTGCCCTCTAACTGTGTCTTCACATGGTCTTTCCTCTGTGTGCTCCCATTCCTGGTGTCTCTCGTATGTCCAAATCTCCTTGTAGGAAGCTAGTAATATTAGATTAGGGCCCACACTGCTGTCTTTAATTTAAATTAATGAACTCTTTAAAGGCCTCATTTCTTTTTTTTTTTTTTTTTTTTTTTTTTTTTTTTTTTTTTTTTTTTTTTTGAGACGGAGTTTTGCTCTTGTTACCCAGGCTGGAGTGCAATGGCGTGATCTTGGCTTGCTCACCACAACCTCCGCCTCCTGGGTTCAAGCAATTATCCTGCCTCAGCCTCCCAAGAAGCTGCGACTGCAGGCGTGCGCCACCATGCCCAGCTAATTTTTGTATTTTCAGTAGAGACGGGGTTTCACCTTGTTGACCAGAATGGTCTTGATCTCTTGACCTCATGATCCACCCACCTCGGCCTCCCAAAGTGCTGGGATTACAGGCGTGAGCCACCATGCCCAGCCTAAAGCTCTCTCGTTTCTAAAGGCAATCACATTCTGAGGTGCAGGTGCTTCCACATATGAATTTGAGGAAGATGCGATTCAGCTGATAACACTTTGTTAGTATTTTCTCTACACCGTAGACTGTGAAGTGCTTTCCTAATAGCAACTGAGTGCCTGGCACTTATGACGTTTTCTGTAAAACTCAGCCAAGTACCGCATTGTGCCTTATGTTGCTATAGTTGAATCTGTCCCCTCCAAAATGCATTACACATTATGTTACTTACATCTCACAGCATGATTTGATAAATCAATCATTACAATCTATCTGTAGAGTGGAAAACAGAACCAGAGAGTATTTAGGTAAATTTTCTAAGACCTCATAGTTAAGAGTAATTCAGCTGAAATTCTAACACAGTAAAATTGAAGCCAGCTCTTCTTCATTTACTATCTCATTCATCATTGAATGTATATAACTATGTGATAGTCTGTCTCTACACCTGGCTTTTATAAATACCCCAGTAATGCAGAGATTTTTAATTGGTGTGTTTTTCACTCCAATCTTCTTGATATCATTGATATAAATGTGTGTAATACTACTTAAAAATAAACTACATATAGTCATATGTACATAAAATTATGAATACATTGATCTTTAAACATATGGCAGTATAACATACATGTATGTATATATTTATACATAAGAGCTGTTTTATAAAGTGACTACATTCTGTTCACAGTATGTAACTTGTTCTTTTTGGTAAATCTTATTTTTGCTTTTTAATAAAGGGAATTAAAGAACAACTGGAATTATTATAAAAGAAGACTGTTATTAACATTTTTTGAGAATGGCCTGTGTGCTGAGACCTTTGAACATTTATTTTGTTCCATCTTCCCTGCAAGTCTTAAAGGATGGTACTTTACAGATAAGAAAACTGAGATTTGGAGAAGTTAAGTCACAAGTATCTGCATTGGGAAACTTGACTGATACTTCTGGAATCTCCCATAAGATTCAAAGTATGTAGATTAAGGAAGTTGGTTCCTAACATAGTGGAAAAACCTTCCAATGCCCCTGAAAAAACTGTCTTGTGTTCTCCCTCATGAAAATACCAGAAAAGTTGAGTGCAGAAATAAAAGGAAGCTCTATGCTTAATAAACAGCCTATCAGAGGTGTTGCTGTAGATCGAATATGTTCCCTCCAAAATCTACATGCTCCCAGCCTGAGGAACATAGCAAGACCCTGTTTGTACAACAAATTTAAAAAAATAAAAACTGAAAAAAGAGAACATAATTTTTTTAAAGGCCAGGCATTATGGCTAACAGTTGTAATCCCACAGTTTGGGAAGCTGAGGCAGAAGGATCACTTAAGCCCAGGAGTTCAAGATCAGCCTGGGCAACACAATGAGACCTCATCTTGGTAAAAACAAAAAATAAAGAAATAATTAAGTTAAAAAATGTGTCTGTTGCCAATATTACTATATTAAGAGCTGAGGACTTTAAAAGGTGATTAGGTCATGAGGGCTCTTCCCCTGTGAATGAAATCAAGTTCCCTAAAGAAGAGGCTTCCTATAGCATTTTGCTAGCTTGCCCTGCTACCTTCCAGCATGTGAAGTCATAGCATTCCTCCCCATGTGGAAACGCAGCAGGAATCTCTTCCCCACATTCCAGCACCTTGATCTTGGACTTCCCTGCCTCCAAAATGATAATAAATCAATTTTTGATTTTTATAAACTACCTAGTCTGTGCTAATGTTATAGCAGTACAGAATAAAAGAGGTGCTAATAAATTAGTTGTTACAAGTCTGATAGAGGCTGCAATTTCAGGAACCTTAGAATACTAGCTACCAAACTTCATGGTACCTATGCCTCAACTAGGATGCTTGTAAAAATATTTGTGCCTGAATCCCCTCTCAGAAATTCTGATCCAGTGAGTTTTGCTAGTGCCAAGAATTCATAGTCTTTATTAATTTTCTGCAGGTAATTCTAATTAATATTGCAAATTTACTATACATTGAGAAACATTTATTTATATTAGTGGTTCTTTGCCATGCGCCCATTAGAGTTACCTGAGAAGTTATATGAAAAATTAATAAAAATGAATTATCATTGCTGATGGCAATGCCCCGAAATTCTCGTTTAATTGATGTGAAGGAGGGCTCAAGAATCAGGTCATTTTTCCTGGAACCCACCCAAATGCCCATCGACGATAGACTGGATAGGGAAAATGTGGCACATATATATACACCATGGAATATTATGCAGCCATCAAAAACGATGAGTTTGTGTCCTTTGTAAGGACATGGATGAACCTGGAAACCATCATTCTCAGCAAACTGACAGAAGAGCAGAAGATCAAACACCGCATGTTCTCACTCATAGGCGGGTGTTGAACAATGAGAACACATGGACACAGGGAGGGGCGCACTACACACGGGGGTCAGTTGGGGGGAAATAGGGGAGGGACGGTGGGGGGTGGGGAGCTGGGGAGAGATAGCAAGGGGAGAAATGCCAGATGTAGGTGATGGGGAGGAAGGCAGCAAATCACACTGCCACGTGTGTACCTATGCAACAATTTTGCATGTTCTTCACATGTACCCCAAAACCTAAAATGCAATAAAATAAATGGGAAAAAAAAAAGAATCAGGTCATTTTTAAAGTTCCCCAAATGTTTCTAATAGGCACCTACTGAGTAAGATCTGGCAGCGATCTCTTAGATATATTACAGTGGAGTCAAGCAGATCTCAAAGACCACACCTATCCTCCCAAAGAAGGCATTTCAGATCAAATGTTACATGGAGATTATTTTCTCCTAGGTAAGTATTATTTTCTTCTCCAAATTGTGATACTGTTATATTTAAGAATGCCAATTTGAAATTCCTACTTTGCAAAAAGTTACAGAAATATAGGCAGTTTTTACTGAATATAAACTTCACAAAAAGAACATCAAAGAGAGTGTAAGTATCTAAAGGTTAAACAAGCAAAGAAAATAAGACAAAGTTGAAGCAATAATTGTTAAAATGAAGAGTTTCTGCAGTTGTGCCAGGTTCTGTGCTCAAATGTTAAGATGCATCATATTATTTAATTATAACAATAATGTTATAACATGGACATCAATGGATAGGCTTTACAGCTAAGAAAACTGGACCAAAGTCACAGAGAACGTAAAGTGACCTATTGGGACTAGAACTCAAAGTTCATGACATCAGGCCAATGTCCTTCCTATTATTATAAGATACTATTCCGCACGATTCCCAGATAAGTGTGTGGACTTTTCCATGGAAGAAGGAGAGTTGAATTCTGAGATTCCAGTTACGAAAAAGAAATTCATGCAGATGAAAATGACAGACAAGAACTAATCATGGAGAATGTAAATCCCCAGAAGTAAGCTGATGGGATCCCAGATGGAAGCTCACATCCCTCCCTTCCCCGTCTCTCCTCCTGAGTTAACATCACTCCTTAGAATCCAGATTTTGGTAGGGTATGTAAAATACATATGGGTTTCCAGATTCTTGCTTTACAGAATTGTTTTCCTAGAATTGTATGCCTAACAGTTGCTTTGCCACATGTAATCAGTGTGCCAAGCAGTATGCTCTGTACTGAGAACATATAGTACAATCTCTGCCCTCATAGGATCATATACATAATAAAGATGAAATTGCAAGTACATTAAAGCAATGAAGATTGTATGTTAAAAGCAATGAGTAAAATCATTTTGATGTGGGAGGGATGACAAAATGGAGAATGGGAAGAAAGGAGGAAGGAAAAAACTAATGAAGGAAAGAAAGAAGAAAGATGATTTCAGAAACATTAAAGAATAATGTGGAAGGAAAACCCTAAAAACTAAAAACAGGTGCCTGATCTTTTGTACTCCCTGCAGAAAACCCACCTTTCCTAATTCCTCTTGACTTTTTGTCTTGTAAAATGAAGAGCCAATAGCTTCTTAAGCCTTATTGATGATGATATAGTGAAACTTCACCTCTCCACACATCCATTCAGTCCTTCAAAATATTCCCAATGGGTAAGAAGTGCTCTATAAACTTCCCGTTTCCTCTGAGTGCTATCATTATGAGCCAATTTATTTGAAAGCGTTTCCTAAAAAACATTACCTATTGACTAATAGGGATCTGCCTGTCAATAGCTGAAATCCTATGGCAACTATTTAGCACTGCTGCAAATACAAAATGTATATGCACTTTCATTTTCTCTTCTATTCTGAATGTTATTTTCTTAAAAAATAGCAAAGTATGTTTATATTGGCTGTTTCTCTTTTATTTGTCAGATAAATTGAGTAGCTCTATTCTTCCATTCCAGGAAATATTTTTTACTGATTATCCTGATGGGTGGGGCTATGGCAAGAGATAGGAAAGGTAGAAATTCTATTCTCTTTCAATCCATCCTAAGCCTTCTGCCATGGGGCATGAAGACTTGAAGTGTTTGCTATTCAACCATGCATGGTTCAAGGAATCTAGTCCAAAACATACATCTGTTTATACATCTTCTATTTTATTTATTTTATTTTATTTATTTTTCAAGACAAAGTCTCGCTCTGTCACCCAGGCTGAAGTGCAATGGCACGATCTCAGCTCACTGCAACCTCTGCCTTCTGGTTTCAGGTGATGCTCTGCCTCAGCCTCCTGAATAGCTGGGACTACAGGTGTGTGTCACCACTCCCAGCTCATTTTTTTGTATTTTTAATAGAGACAGGGTTTCACTATATTTGCTCTAAATTTACAGTCCTACTCTAAGAATACACAAAACACTGAAAATGAATTCCCATTATAAGTGCAATTACAGAGTCTTAAGAGAAGTAGGTCTTAATAAGTTGTTACTACCTGACATTAAATAAAAATTGTTACATCGCGGCTTCAATTTTCTCTTAAGAGCAAGTGTTCAGTACATTCTTTAATATCAAGTGGTCAGTGTGAAACTCGTTTTTTCTCCAAGTCATAAAGTTCAGAAAAGAAATATAAAAATCAGCCAAAATGAAAATATAGTGAAATAGAAGGTGTAGGCCAGGTGTGGTGGCTCACACCTGTAATGCCAGCACTTTTGGAGGCCAAGGCGGGCAGATCACAAGGTCAGGTGTTCAAGACCAGCCTGGCGAACATGGTGAAACCATGTCTCTACTAAAAATGCAAAAAAAAAAATTAGCCTGGCGTGGTGGTCTGTGCCTGTAAATTACCTGTAATTTTCCTTTTGTACTAGGCTAACTCCTCATAAAACATTCGCAATTTTAGTAATGTGAATTTGTAAATAATTAACAATAACTGAATGATCCCCATGGTCCAGTTAACAATATCACACCAATATGACTTCTTTGTTTCAATACTGTATTAAAATTACGTAAGCTGTTGCCAGTGGAAGAAGCTGGGGAAGAGAACATGGGATTCTATGTGCTATTTTTACAATGTTCTCTGAATATATAATATTTTGAAATGAAAAGTTAAAACAATTAACAGTAAAGCAAACAGTATTGTAGTGCTAACAAATGTACACTTTGCAACAATAACATTTGGGTTACTGGCACCACCGCTTAAGAGCGGTGTGACTTTGGGAGAATTCTTTGACCTCAAAACCTCATGCTATTCATCCCTAAAATGGTAGTCATAGACGAGAGGTAAAATTAAATTTTAAAAAAATGTATCCAATGAACCTCACCTGGAAACACTGCTAAAAATGTGATGAGCCATTAGTGACTCAAGTTAAAACAAACATTGGCAAAAATCTGTGTTGAATTTCTGGTGTTTGTTTATCTCTACCACACTCATGGGGCCTTAAGCAAAAGGTATGTTTTAAGGTGTGACCTTTAAGTCTTTACAGCCCTCTAAACTCCTTGCCCATCTGTGCCCCTATCCTATCATTTTGAAATGATTACGGGATACTTTACTGATACCAAGAAGAGAAATTTAATCTTTCCCTGGCTTCCTCCTAGCCACCTCACAACCTCCCTACTAGGATACTCAGTCTCACTTATCACAGGATCAAGACCTAGGCATGCTGGCTAAATAGATGATCAGTCCAAGGCCCTTTTATATTGTAAATAATACTTCCACATACTGTATGCCCTTTCACAATTAAAGCAGATAATCCATTCCAATTAAATAATCCATTGGATATCATCTTTTTCAATGAACACAAGTTCTGTAACTTCATGATCCTGGAGAGACAAGGAGCAGCAGTGTTTTCCTATGAAAACAACTTTTGTAAAAGCACAACAAAACAACTTTTGTAAAAGGACATTAAAGTTTCCAATTTTTTCATTTGTTTCTTATCTAGTATTAAGTTCATCAGTTCATTCCTAATGAGCATCATTGTAGACATATTTCTCTGCAAAGTTCTTCTAAAACACATGGTCTAACTCAGGAGATCCCACCCCACCATCGCCTGTTCGGGATTGGGCCACACAGCAGGAGGCGATCCCGTGGGTGAGAGGGCATTACCTCCTGAGCTCTGCCTCCTGTCCTATCAGTGGTACCATTAGATTCTCATAAGAGCGTGAACCCTTTTGTGAACTGTGCATGTGACAGATGTAGGTCCCACGCTTCTTATAAGAATCTAATGCCTGGTGATCTGAGGTGGAACACTTTCATCCCAAAATCATCATCACCCCCAAGCCCATGGAAAAAATTGTCTTCCAGCAATACAGTCCCTGGTGCCAAAAAGACTGGGGACTGCTAGTCTAATGCCTACCCTATAAATAACATTTTTAAAAAGTTTAGGCCAGGCATGGTAACTTATACCTGTGATCTCAGCACTTTGGGAGACCAAGGTAAGAAAAATGCTTGAGACCAAGAGTTTGAGACCAGCTTTGTCAACATAGTAACAGCCTGTCACTACAAAAAAAAAATTAAAAATTAAAAACCAAGTTTTAAATTTTAAAGAATTAGTTTATTCACTAATACAAACATATATAATGTATTTAATTTTCCTTTTTAAAAACATCATCCCTCTGGAAAGAATGAAACCTTTCTCTTCAGAGCCACAATGTAATTCCATGGCTTTGTGTGGAATTACACATGTCATAGCTTTTGTCTTATCAAATCCTCAATGAAGTGTTCACAATAAGCCATGGACTAGTAGTTGAAAGTTGAAATTGATGTGGTTCCAAGATGCCTCTGTTCTTGTCAGATATATCGAGATCAATTCTCAATGCATATTTTTGGTTTTGATTTCCATAAGAGTTCTATACACTTTGACAACCATTTTCCACAGTTATAACTGCAAATGATGTTGATGAATAAAATGATTGCTCCCATATGAACAAAAGAATGCTGATGACACATAATATACAACCTGATGAACATTTATGTTCTTATCAGAGGACTAGTAGAAAAGCTGAGACTTCTGAAAATAAAATGTTTGAGCATAAGTGGCTGCTACAAAAATCTTATACATTAACAAAGAAAAAGCATTCCTTTTCTGATATACCTTTGACAATAACAAAATCACATTTTCAGAATTATTTATAACTGACTTATTTTGAATGAAGCCGATCAAGTCACTAAAATGTTGAAATCTTGGACAAAATCTAAATATACAATTTCCCACTTATTTCCTGAGTGATCTCAGATAAGTCATTTAGCAACTGATTTCACAATTTCTCTTCTTTTCTTTTCTTTCTTTTTTTTTTTTGAGGGACATTTGAAAAGCTTGTCAATTATTGTGTTGATAAAATTATGCCGTGCATCAAAACTGTTCCCCCTCACATATAATACAAGTGAAGCTACAGCAGTTTTTTCCCCCAAATTTAAATTGGTTATCTCCCAAATTGTTAAGAATACAGTTTCAGCGTCTTGTCTCCACCATGCCCCTCTTTGTCCTTACAACTTAAGCACTTAAAGAATTCAAACATCAGGCAGACTCCTGTGTAAAGCTATGTGTGTGTAGAGAGGGAGAATTCTGGTGCTGGCAGCCATCTCTACTGATGTCCTTACTCATCCCTGCCACAAGGTGTGCTCTTGTGTATGGTCTTCCTCTAATCAACCATGGTGACTTGTCTAGGCTACAATGATGTCTCTATTACCCAGATCCTGAGAAAATGTCTTGGAACATATGAGAATTTGTTCTGCAGGTAATATCCTTTCACTGATGCTTTGATTGATTTGTGGGCTCTTCATGATATTTTGTCAGTCACATGGAGTTGTAGGCTCCTTGAGGTCTCCCTCCCCTAGTACAATGGTTTTATTTTCCCTGGGTGACTCCATAATTCTCCATTTCTGAAACTAGAGATACCATTTGAAGTTATCAATTTTAATTTTCTTGTATTTTTTTTCTCTCTAGAAACACGAACAGTTGTCTCCCTAGCAAGAGTTTTCCAGCTTCCTTTAGGACCTGGAACTCAGAAACAAAAAGGCATATTTGGATTGCAACAATCACAACTATGACAACCGTGACTTAATTTAAAAGGTCAAGCTTAAGCATCTTCCTGGAAAATAGCTGAATGGTCTCTAATGTGACCCCATTTTAATCTAAGAGGAGAGACACATTTTAAATATCAAGCACCACTACCCTTGCCTTCCTTTCTTGTAATTATTTATCATAATTTCATGGGGAAAGATTTAGATGTGATAGTTAATTTTATGTGTCAACTTAGCTAGGACGTAATGCTCAGATATTTGACCAAATATTATTCTAGAGGTTTCTGTGAGATTATATTTTGGATGGAATTAACATTTAAACCAGTGAAACTTGAGTAAAGCTGATTGCCTCCATAATATGAGTAGGCCTCAATCAGCTGAAGCCTTTAATAGGACCCAGGCTTATCTCTCCTGAGCAAGAAAGAATTTTGTCAGCAGATTACTTTGACTCCAACCATAACTCTTCCCTAAGTCTCCTGCTTTCCAGCCTATCCCAACAGATTTTGGACTCACCCAACTTTTACCATCCTATAAGATAATTCCTCAAAATCTTAAACTTTCTCTCTCTACACACACACACACACACACACACACACACACACACACACACAAACACACACACACACACACATCAAATTAAGTTTTTACCTGGGCACACTGCTACATACTAACATATGTATTCTACCCCTAACACATGGCCTAATATTCATCTTAATAAATAATATCACTTACAGAATGCAATTCAAACTCCATAATTAATATTTAATCTTTTTACAACCTAGTCTTGTATTGTCTTTGCAAATTATTTTCCATTAACTGCCGTATTATAAGTGATATTTGGGCCTTGTCTTTTCACCTCTATATATTCTCCTATAAGCCCTAGGATTTATTTTGAAACTCTGCAGGCTTAGGGAATAGGCCAATGGGAAGAGATCAGCTTTTATCAGACAAGTTCTGGTTTCCTTTCACCTGTATGCTGCTGAGAACCTATCTACACTGAACTCAAGTTCAAAAAATAAACCCATCTTCATGTCTTTCTTTGTGCTTTTACAAATCAAATTTTCTAATGTCTTATGCCCTAATTTAACCCAATATTTGTGTCTAAAATATTTGTTCAGTGAATGATGTCTCACAGCCTCTCAGGATTCACCCATGCTGGAGTGCAGTGGCACAGTCTTGGCTCACTGCAGCCTCCACCTCCTGAGTTCAAGCAATTCTCCTGCCTCAGCCTCCCAAGTATCTGGGACTACAGGTTCACGCCACCACACCTGGCTAAGTTTTTGTATTTTAGTATAGATGGGTTTTCACCGTGTTGCCCAGGCTCGTCGCAAACTCCTGAGCTCAGATAATCTGCCCGCCTCAGCCTCCCAAAGTGCTGGGACTACAGGTGTGAGTGACCACGCCCTGCTAGAAATAGGCTTTATATACAAGAAACGATGAGTTGTAGTTACTAATTATATTTTACAATAAATATCCTTTGGATACTTCTACTTCCTCTTGCCCTACTCATACAGATCATAAGGCCAGCAAAGCTTTTTTAAGGGTAGTAATTATTGCCACATAAGATTTGAATGGGTAGTATGAAACTATACGTTGCTTAGATATTTCAATATTTTCTTTTTTTTTTTTTAAGAGACAGAGTTTAACCCTGTCACCAAGGATCATAACTCATTGTGAGACAGGCCAGTATAAAAGGGTCCCCAGAGAACCTCCAACCTCACTGAGAGGTGTGTGCACATGGGTAGAGCCATGGAATTTTACCCTGTTTGCAGTGGGGAGGAGGCTGGCCTCTCCTATTCCAGGGTGGTGTTCTGAGATTCAATGTGTGAGGTGGGAAGCCTGCAAGCAGGACTCTTGCCTTGCTGAGAGTCCCTGTTACCATTTTTTTCTTTTTACCCAAAAAGCCCTGCCCTTCTCTCCCTTCAAAGTGCCTGCAAGCCTAATCTTCATGGTGGTATGATAAGAACCCAGTTTTTCCTGTGACCTCAGACTCCTAGGCTCAAATGTCCTCCATCCCCACACTTTCCAGTGAGTAGCTGGGACTGCAGGTGCATGCCTCCATAACCAGCTGATTTATTATTATTATTGTTATTTTGGTATAGATGGGGTCTCGTGGTGTTGCCCAGGCTGTTCTCAAACCCCTGGCCTCAGGAGATGCTCTTGCCTCCACCTCCCAAAGTGCTGAGATTATAAGTGGTAGCCACGATGCTCAGTCTTTTTCATTTTGAAAATTATTTTTAACATTACACTATTTAAGTAGGCTATTTTAAAACTATCATGTAGATAAACTGTAATATTAAATACTTCATTATTTCCAAAGCTCCCATTATGTTACAAGTGTTCATTTCTACACTCTCAATTTCCACCTATTTTATAATTTTTGTTGGTGCTAAAGTAGCTGGAATTTTTCCTGAAGAAAACAAAAAATACTTGAGTGCCTCACTAGGCCACTAAACAGGGATCATTTGCATGCATTTTTTCTCTAAAACGATTCTTGCATATTGTAGAAATAACTAGATATTAACGTCTATTTGTATAATACATTTTATATTATTTTTCAAAGTAGTATTAAAGATTAGAGAGGCTGGTTTTTTAAAACAAAAATGCCTAAAGGGCTGGATCATATATTATTAAAAATACTTGTCAATGGTTGCATTTTCAGAGTCAAGAAAATGTGCCTGAGTTGAAATGTACCTGGCATTGTAAGTAGAGGCTGACAAGAAAATTTTTCCTTGTAAACTGGTATGTCGATTTTGAGGTAGGCAAAGATGGCAACTCTAATGTAAGACATCTGGCATTAGGGACTATGAAGGAGTGCAGTGATTCCAGTTTGTCACCCTACAACAGGAAAATGAACATGCAAATTCATTTTTCTTGGTAAACAATGAAAAAACAAATAGCTTTTAGGGTCATTGGTACATCAGTACTATTGTCTTCATTACCCAGTTGAAGAAAATAATGAAGGAAGCTATTTCTTGAAACACAAACATAAGGTTATAATGTTGAATATTAATTGTGTCTATGGTATTCTGTAGGGTAGTCTCCAGTGATATTATTTCCATTTCTTCTGCACAATAACTGCAAGAGAAAATTGTTATTGAAAGAGGCAATTTTCATAGAGGTATCATAATGTACATTCATCAAGGTACTGTAATGGACCTTCACTGAGGAACAGCTCTTTCCTTAGAAATGCTCCATTTGATTTATTAAAAACTCTAGCTGATGTACAGTGATGTACCATTTTACAAATGAGTAAATCAAGGCTCAGAGAAGTTAAAAAAAAAGAAACATTATTTATTCACATTGTCATTTAATAAACATTACTGAGAAACTAAATTTAGTCTAGTAATATACAGGGCATTGTTGCAAAAATGAGCAGAAAGATAAGTTTCCAGCTTTTGTGACATTTCGAGTCAAATAAGAGAAGTTGGTAGTGATTAAGTAACCCTAAAATAAACACATAATGAAAAGTTGATAAACGTGCAATGCAGGTAAAGAATGCTATTCTATGACAGCATGTAATAATGAAACTTTACTGAGCTTGGTGGGCTATGGGAAAGCTTTCTCCAAGAAAAGTGTCATTAAGAGGAGATGTGAAAAAAACTGAAAATTCTAGGATGGGTGCCAGAAAAATTTGGACAGTTCAAGCTATGCCAAAAGATTGCTATATGTCATTAGAGAATTATTCTATGATTTTCAAAAACAAAATAACACCACCACCAAAGGAACTTTGGCAGATACCTGAGGTCCACCTCAGTTCTAATAGATAAAGAAAGTGAAACTCTAAAAAGTACAAGGACTGATATAAAACCACTAAAATTCAAGTTATAAGCCAAGATTTTTTTATCCCCTTGATATGAGAGAGCAGATAAGGACCATGCCCCTGCCTCCAGTTAAGACAACTGGGCGCAGACAAATCCTATGATTTCACTATTGCTCTTTTTCATTTTTTATTCATGTATTCTTTTGGGAGGCACTGAGAATATATAGCCCATTTCATTCTTGGTAAGTAAATATCCAACACTTTGGTATCAAGTCTGCAACAAAGGAGATGCAAGTTGACATTTTGATAGCCGTCAGTATTTTTATAATGCAAGTCAAGGAATCACCTCAAAACATCTCCTGTGTCCTAAAAAGTCTTTTAGATTAAAATGCCAGCTGCATTTTTTCATCCCTTCTAAGCAAAGCCACTCCAAAGGTGTAGGACAACAGAATGCTGCACCTGGAATTAGCTGTAAAAAGACAGCAGGACATATAGGAGGTCAGAAAGAGTAAAAGTACGGTATTCATCACTGTCATAACCATCAGGATGCCCCCCCGGGCTAACCTCTCCTTAGGTTCTCACCTGAATTCACCTGCAGAAAGTCCCTGTGTAAACAACAGATATCTCTAATTCTAGTATGGCAATAGAGATACGTCTTTGGGTAAGATCCAGGAGGTAGTGAAATAAGGAATCGTAAATCCCATGGGTGCTTTTGCCTGCTAACAGAGAAAAATACGGGGGCCTCCGAGTGTTGCGACTGTTTCCATCTGTTCTCTTTATATGTAACTGATGTAAGAAATTAGTGATTGCCAGAAGTCACTTGGTTTGCAATTACAGTGTTTAATGATATTAGCATAAACTAGGAAAATGAGCTACTGTGTTCTAGAATAGAAAGCACAGACGAAGGTGAAATCAACTTTTGAGATGCTACATCACTTATGACATCCTTTCTCATTACCTAAAGCAAAGGAATGTTCTCACTTTACTTGCAGAGCAGATGGAAAATCCCTGAGACCTGCTGACACAAGACAAAAGGAGCTTTCAAAAAGCTCCTGAATTCTAACAACAGGTCATTGCAATGGTTTTATTTGTCTCAGACAGGTCAAGTAAGTAGGTAAAATGGAGATTAAAGTTACAAAGCTAGTCCTACTACAAATTAACCTCTGTCGCTAAGTGCATGTTCTATGTTAAAATGAGGTGATATAATATTGATCTTTGTTTTTAGTCTGAATGTGGCAGGTCACACCACCTGTATTCCTGACTTTCGTTAAGCCTTCCAGCCAGCAGAGAATCTTCACATTAACCAAGCGCAGTTGGATAAATAATTTCAGGAAAACATAGATCATAAAAGCATCTGTGGAATGGGCTTATTAATGTCTGCCCTGAATAATATATAAAATGATGATATGATCAGAAGACATGCGGGCTGTTAATGGTCAGTGAACCAAGCACCATACAAATATAGATGGTCAAAAGATAGTGTCACTCTTAAAGCACAAATGAAATGCATAGTTCTTTTTTAATTAACAATGGAAGAAAAACAAAAATCCAGACACACAACTATTTAAATAAAGATTTATCTGTGGGAGGCAGTAGATTGTAGCAGAAAGTGAGTACATTCTGGAGAAAGATGGGTATGCATTTGAATGCCCAATCTGTCACTTACTAGTTGTATGACATAAGAAAGCCATTTAACTTCTCAAGTCTAAATTCCTAATAGAGTCTGGGCACAGTGGCACACATCTGTAATCCTAGCACTTTGGGAGGCCAAGGAGGAGGATCCCTTGGGCTCAAGAATTTGAGAAAAGACTGGAAAACATGGTGAAACTTCATCTCTGCAAAAAAAATGCAAAAGTTAGCAGGGCTTGGTGGTGAACACCTGTATTCCTAGCTACTTGGAAGGCTGAAGTGGGAGGAATGCTTGAGGCGGGGAGGCTGAGGTTGCAGTGAGCTAAGATGGCTCCACTGCACTCCAGCTCGGGTGGTAGAATGAGAACCTGTCCCCAAAAAGTAAAATAAAATAAACAATTTTCTAATGGAAAAATAGAGACAATTTCAGTTGTCTCATTATGCCACAGTAGACAATTTTATGTATTAATGAATGTGAAATTCCTGGTATGTAATAGGTAATAAATGAACTCTAATCTATCTCTAAACTTCTGAAATTCTATATTTTTAGAAGAATTTATTATTTAAAGGGTCACTGAACAATCTAATAAAAACTTTATTATAAAAATTGTAGACAAATACAACTTACCATTCATTTCTGAATGTTCAGAGATGACTTGTAATCCCTTAATGGCCAATACGTTGACAATAGATCCCTGGCTTAGATAGAGCTGATATACAAAAGGAAGACCAAGGGCAAGGATAGTGTTTAGGCATTGTGTTCTGAAAATTCGTCAAAGAAATCAAGCAAAAATAAACAGAATATCTCTCGTATTAAAGCATTTGATAAAGCATATTTCTTGGAGTTTGGTTGCATAGCAATTAACACTTTTTTCCTAAAGTCAACTACTAGAATAATATAAGATTACAACAGAAAAGCCAGATCTGCATATTTGCAACAAAACATTTAATTCTTCTGCACTTAATATTAATGTTATGGAAGTTAAGGGTTATTGGCTTATATTCTCAAATGTAACCATACCCCTACTACTGAATGCACAGAGCATCTGCAAGTGATAGAGAAGTTTGGGACCACAAAATCAGGCACTTGAGAACTTCCAACATTTGAACTCCTCAAGTAATACAAGGTGTTCTGTTGATTTATTTAAGCACATTCTGCTCTGAAACTTCTAGATATTAAAAATATATTTTATTGCAGATCTTCCTTATCCAGCTCACTTAATAATGTGAAAACTCCTTCAGTCATTGGTTTTTTTGAGTAACCATGAAAACAAAATATTAGGGAACAAAACAAAGTCATCTTTATATAAAACCTAGTTTCTCGTGTATCACAATAAATAATTATAGTATTAACAGCTATAATTTTGCAGTTTTGCTACAAGTACTAACGGCAATTTATACAGGCTTTTTTTTAAACGATCCTTTTCAATAAAATGTTTCCAACTAAATATTTATCTTAAAGTATTACAATTATTTTTTCAGAGTATCTGTTTCTAAAAGAGCCTTGATACTGCCAACAATCTCATAAGCTTAGAGGTACATTTTTACATACATCTTTAGTTAAATGGTACAGCAAAACAACTGCGACAAAGTCCTTGGGAAAGAAAGGCATGAGTTACTTTTCGATGAGTTAAGCTGGACCTGTGCAGATTAAACATGGGGAAATACGCAGTGTGAGTCAATGACATACAATTAAACACCCCTTTTCTTTACCCAGAGGCAAATTAAACACTGAAATAATTTTACTACAAAAGATCTACTTCTGCCCAGGTGTGATGGCTCACGCCTGTAATCCCAGCACTTTAGGAGGCCAAGGCAGGTGGATCACCTGAGATCAACAGTTCAAGACCAGCCTGGCCAACATGGTGAAAGCCTGTCTCTACTAAAAAGTACAAAAATTAGCCATGCATGCACCTGTAATCCCAGGTACTCCGGAGGGAGATTGAGACAGGAGAATTGCTTGAACTTGGGAGGCAGAGGTTGCAGTGAGCTGAGTTTGTGCCACTGTACTCCAGCCTGGTGACAATCGCAAGATTACATCTCAAAAAAAATAAAAAACCCACTTCTTCTTTGGTCAGATTGGGTAATAGAAGACGAAGTGTGCATGAACCTGTTGCATCACTAGTGTTGGTAGCATCTACAGACTTAGTTGCATACAGAATTGCATTTGGAGCCCACAGACACTTTGAAAAATAGGTGTCTTTTGAGCACAGTCTTTCCTAAATATGTGCTTTTTTACAATAAATATGTCATGCTACAAAGGATCACTAAATGGAAAAAGCCTTTTCTTTTTAGAGCACCCAGTTTTTAAATAAGAAATAGTCTTCCCCTGAATCTTTCTTCACCTTTGTTGTGGAAGGTAGATTTTTCTCTGCATTGATATTTCAAGCTAGCCATGAGACCAGCCTGTTTGAGGGTGCAGAAACATTTGTGGATGAGAGCTGAGTATTCTTTCCTAAGGCATGCATATGCTTTCCAGCAGGTGTGGTCACAGACAGTGTGTGTTAAAAGAAATACAAAAATCCAAAGGTAAGCGTTCCACCTCCATCCCACAAGGGTGCTTGAAAATATGTCTCAGAATATGTTAGATGTGGGGCTAGGAGATGGGAGCTCTATTTACCGTGTGCACCCTTTCTGTTTGTCTTTTTTCTTTTATTAATTCTGCTGCTTCAGCTTTTTTTTTTCAACATTTTTGAAACATTAATATTTACTTTTGTAAATGGTGTATATATTAAATGCCCATTATATGTTGGACACTTTTCTGAGAACCATGCATTTGTAGACGTTTAAGAAAAAATTTTTGCCTACAAGAAATTTACAGACTGTGTGGGAGGACTTGAAAACAGATGATCATAGAGCAGGATGGTAATAGTTCTGATAGAGGCATGAAAATTGCAGAGTAAACTCAAGAAGGGATAGATAACCCAGCAAGGGAGAGAATAGCGTTTTGGAAGACTAATTTGTGGAAATGAATTGTAAAATGCCAGCCTTTCCCTGGAGATTCCTTTGAAAGAGCCAATAGTAGTCTCAAATCTGGAAAAATGTATTTTCACTATGACACTCTACCATCATCCTATAAGCAATTATAATGGCCATTGCACAATAAACCCAGTAAGCGCCAAGCTGATGGTAGCTTTTCTAATGACTAGAGCATAACAAGTGTTATCGAACTCATCCCTTGGGGGAAAAGGGAAGGTTAAGAAAATAATCCTGGAAGGGATTACATCTGAGTTAAATGCTAAAAAACAGGAGTTGGCAGAGATGGAGAAAAAGAAATTCATTCCAGTAAGAGGCTTGAGATAACTGGGCATGTTTTTGTGTCTTTCTTTCCAAAAAGTTCTGTGTCCAAAGTTCTGTTTCTCTTGGGGGAATGTTAATTCTGATTTGCTAAGGTTCACTAAGGGTCAAGACTGGAAAATATCTCAAGGAAAATACCCATATTTTTAATAAAAATGAAGGTACAAAACAAGAAAGATCTAATGGGATGATGCTTTCCTTTGGGAAAAGAGAAATTGAGACATGATTTCTATCCCTACAATGACAAGAGGAGTTTTCTATAGCTCACAGGGTTTTCAGAAGGAATTAATGAGGTAAATTTTTCATCTCCATGCCTAGGAACTAGTTAGAACCTAATATAAATAGTTCCCTCTCTCCCAAACATGCTCTTTCAGTCAATATGGTCTGAAGATAGTTAATGTGTCTGTAAACATCCTGAAAAATAAACCCACAGTCTTCGTAAAAGAAATATGTTGAATAGGAAAGAAAGATGCCTTGTGTCATGTTGGTTTCATTCTCTTTATGGCCCTAAAATCTGACTCATAACAGTCAAGCAAACAAATAGATTTCTTCACTTTTGCCTAACTTTCATGTACGTAAAACATAAATAATGCAAAAGAGTGACTTCTGGGCTGGCTTGACTTTTCTTTCACTCATTTTCCAGTGCTTTTTTCAGAATTCTAAAAGCACTATCACTGTTTTATGAAAACAAAGTCATGTTTAATTGAGTTTTCAACACAGATAAAAGCTTATCTGTATAATTGCGTTTTTAAGATTGGTAGAAGCTTATCTGTTCTAAAAGCTAGAACCCATATAGGGCTTATTATATCTGGTCACTATCATAATGTATCATTTTAATCATTAGTATAAGTCTACGGCTTCAGTTTTGTTATTGTTTCTGTTTTAAAGAGGAATCATAACAAATAAGCTAGTAAGATCACACATGGAGTAACAAGTGTAGCCTGGACTTGAACCCAGACAGTAATGTGTGAGCATCTGTGTTTCTAGCCACTATTCTAAAGAAAGAAACACATGGTAGGAGAATCAACAGAATGAATCTTTAAAATGTCTCTACCCTGTGAATTCAGACGATTAAGGTAAGTTCTAAAAAAGCTGTCTAACACTGCCTACGCATACCCTCTGTAAAAGTAACAGAGGAATACCAGTATGTTTGTGTGTGGGTGAAGGTGTTTGACCATGCAGATCTATCAAAGGCAAAAACAAAGCAAGCACATATCTGGCATTACCTCTGTTGTCTCTTGATTCCCACCACACGTCTTCAATGTAGGCATCATTATTTCCAGCATGGAAGAGAAGAAATTGAACTCAATGTGGCAGGTTGACTTTTACTAAGTGACAGAATTAATATGTGACAGTCAGGATTAAGTATAGGTTTGTCTACACAAAAGAAGAAACAGTAGTATGAAAGCACTGAACAAAGAAACTCAACAGATTTGCTGGAAACGGGCAAAGATTCAGGGATGGTCTTCCTGAAGAAAGAGTACTTGCACTGAGATCTAAAGAATGAATAAAATTAATCCAGAATGGGGGGACTCAGGCAGAGAGAAGAACGTGAGCAGAGCCTAGATTGCATGAGGAATAGTGCCAAGGCCAGCATTCCCCAACACAGAGAAGAAGAAGCAGGTTCCTGCAAGATGAGAAGAGGTACTCCCCATTCAGGATCTTGTAGGATATGACAAAGGTGTCAACCTACATACAAAGAGGAAAGGGCAACCTCAGCGGGCTTCTAAAGAATGTTAAGAGCAGTGAGGGTGAGGGCTGAGAGGAACAGCTATGCAGTCACATGAGCAGGTTTCCATTTCTGAAAGCTGATTTTTATGGATTTATGTAGACCAGTTTGGGAGCTTGTAATAATGTAGCCAAGAGATAATGAAGACTTAGGATAGAACAATGCCAGGGGTGATGCAAATGGACCTATTTGAGAACTATTTAGGTGCTAAAAATCAGGTGAACTTTTACTGAGAGATTGCATGAGTAGTCAGAGAGAATGAAGGATGCAGTCTTGAATTCTGGTTGAGGGGACCTCCGCATCCCTCACTAAGAAGAAAAAGAATGGATTAGAACAGCTCACCTGGCAAGAAGTGTGGATGGAGGGATTTAAAGGGATTCAAGCAATGTGCGTTTACTCACATCCAAACATTTGTAACTCTACTGTTGAAAAATAAGATTTCTTCATATGTCTGAGGCAAGGAAAATCTGTTTTGTGATGGTATGCTGAATAATACTTGAACTATTTTTGCAAAAATATGGACAATTTATTTTTTAAACTTTTATTTTATGTTTGGGGGTACATGTGTGGGTTCGTTCATTAGGTAAACTCATGGTATGGGGTTTTTTTGGTACAGGTTATTTCATCACCCAGGAATAAAGCCTAGTACATATTAATCATTTGTCCTGGCCATCTCCCTCCTCCTACCTTTCACCTTTTTGTAGGTCTCAGTGTTATATACCCATGTGTTCTCATCATTTAGCTCCCACTTGTAAGTGAGAACATCTGGTATTTGGTTTTCCGTTCCTGCATTAGTTTGCTAAGGATAATGGCTTCCAGCTTCATCTATCCTTCAAATAACATGATTTTATTCATTTTCATGGCTGCCTAGTATTCCATGGTATATATGTATCACATTTTTTTTATCCAGTCTACTATTAACAGGCATTTAGGTTGATTCCATATCTTTCCTATTGAGAATACTAAGCATGTACAATTTCTATTTAGACAATGTCTTTCTTATGTCCCTCTCTTTAGTTCTACTTTGCTATTCAATTAGCCTCAGAAAAATATATCATAAAACATATACAATTAATCATATAAATAGATGTTACATATACTCATACATAATATATATGTTTAAACTTTTTTCATTCAGATCATAAACACTAGGAGATGTTCATTAACATTGAGAAAATTGGCATAAGATGTCTAATTTTACACTGGGTATTGTAATGACAGTCCTTAGAAGCTTTTGGTGGCAGAGTGGTTTGGTTAAAATTATGTGGATGTTCTAACTAATAATATTCCAGGATTTAGTCTATGTTTTCTTGAGAAAGTTATTAAGTCTTTCTAATTACCTATTCCGCATCTCAAAAATTGAGGTCATATTACCTATCTTGCAGTTTTGAACAGATGATAAACAAATAATACATGTTTAAATGCCAGGTATCAGGAGACACTGAAAAAGTGCTGATATTCAACTCACTGTAGCAAATATAAACATAAGTGATACAAAACCACTTATGATTTTTCTTTTCAATGAGCTAATTAAAATATGTATCATTTTAGGACACACATAAAATGAAAGATCTCTGATCTGGGAATCAAGAACCCTGAATTTGAATTTTGGCCCTGAGCTGTTATGGGTCCTCATTGAGTAGAAATCACAGGCACAAGACTTTTGTGCCAGGGCCAGTTAAGAAGCAACATTTCCAAACTCCTTATGTGATCCTGAGCAAGTTGATTGAACAGCACAGGTCTCAGGTTATAAAACAAATCAGTGGGGCAGGATTACAGTGGGCTCGTGCCTATAATTCCAGTACTTTGACAGCCTGAGGCAGGTGGATCTGTCGAGGTCAGGAGTTTGAGACCAGCCTTTCCAACATGACAAAGCACTGTCTCTACCAAAAAAAAAAAAAAAAAAATGCAAAAATTAGCTGGTTGTGGTGGCCAATGCCTTTAGTCCCAGCTATTCAGGAGGCTGAGGCAGGAGAACTGCTTGAACTGGGGGGGCAGAGGTTGCAGTGAGCCAATATTATGCCACTGCACTCCAGCCTGGGCAAGAGACCAAGATCCTATCTCAAAAAAATAATAATAATTTTTAAATAATAATAAAAGATTAATGACCAAAATTTTATCTCAAAATGTCCTTCCAGATCTGAAATGGTATGATTACTAACACCTAATGTTTAAAAATATTTAATAATGGATCTCACCTTATTTTTGTCCTGAAAATTGATTTTAAGATGGTACATCATGCAAGTAGTTGAGAGGAAGAATGAGAAAAGTTGACTTCTCTAGCTTTAATTATCATTTGAAACTTAAGTCAGAGACAGATTTTCCATGAGAAAGAGTTAACTTGGAAGAGCAAGTGGTATGCATGCATCTTTAAAAAAAAAAAAAATCTTTTCTATTCTCAATGAAAAAAAAGAAAATGTATGTCCAGTCGATGGCTGTCAGCTACTGTCAGGCAATTTGTTTATGGCTCATTGTCCCTTTTACCTTTGTAGCATTGTGCATTTTAATTAGGAGTGCTTACAAACCTAGTGCCCTTTCTACCTGCCACATGGAAATGAATGTTAGCATGTTGCAGAAGACAGTTATCCTACGTGAAAAGAGCCAGACATCTCAGAAAATTGACTGATATTCATAAAATGAGTTTAAAAACCCAGGGGATTACAATGAACGAACCAATTTGCATTGAGCCAATATAATAGATATCCCAAGGTCAATGGCTCAATTTCCATAAGCAATATTGATTAAAGTCACCATTGTTACCATTTAAGAGTCTTCCTGTGTGCCTGCTATAATGCACTCAGGTTATATTATCAATACGGACATTTGGATTTCAAGAGGTAATATCTCACCTAAGAAACACACAAACCAACAAACAACAACAACAACAACAAATGGGAGAATTAAAACCCCCGTCCCGCTGCAATTTTACTTGATGAAATTTACTCTTCAACAAATTGTACAGTGAGTACTGTTCTAGTGGCCACACCATCTATTTGAGGAGGAAAATCTCTGAATGCAATCAAAAAAGGAATAAACAGAGGTAAAAGGAAAAACAGAGTGATACAAAAAAGATATAGAACCTAAAAAAATAATTCTGCTAAAATATATGAAAAGAACAAAAGAAAGAAGGAAATAAAAAGGGAAAGATGCGGGAAAGCAAGGAAGGAAAAAATGACAAAACAGAGAACAAATTAAACTATTTGCAGAAGAGCCATGAGCCAAAATGAGAGTATCAGAAATGGGATTTTTGTGTGACAATGCAGAATGGAAAAGAAGGAGCAAAGGGATTTGCTTTGTATGCATGTTAAAATCTAACTGTTTCCCTTAAGGAGTGCGTATTAGTGTCTCTTTTGATCAGTAAGTCAATGTTTCAACTGTGTTATCACTGTCTTCCTTGTGGCTTTTAATAATCATTCTTGAAATAGAAGTGTTTCTGCAGACATATTGGGAGACACTCTTCTCACTTGACTGATTATTTAATCCACCCTGAAGCTGTCTGTCTGTCTGCAGGACAAGGCGTTCATGCAGATTGAACCAAGAATCTTGGTTCAGGAAAAACCAAGAATAGGGCTGACATCTTAGAGCAAATTAACTTACAAAATGGCCCTGTCAATCCACTCTCTCTTCACTTTCCATTGTCTTGCTTTATACTAAATTTGATCACTGTCTCTTCAGGTTTGCTTTTTTCCCCACCCATGAATTGGTTATCTCTGTTATCCCAGCTTCTCTGAACTCCTACTAAGTGCTAGGCTTATATGAGAGTCATAAGGAATACGAAGAGCATTTCTGCCCCAAAAAGAAGTAGACAGGTAATGTCATGCAAAAAGGTGGTTCTGACTGCAACAGCTAAGGAGCCAGACTAGAGAGTGAATGAGAAGGATTTTCTAAATGTTGTAGACCTGTGCTACAAGAGATCTGAGTGGATAACTCTCCATGAATTGAGGAAATCAAGATGTTTTCATGGCGGATGGGAATTAGCAGGATACCTAATGAAGAGACTGATGAAGTTGGCCATTTCAAGCTGAAAGAAACATGCAAGCTCATTTGGCAAAGGAAGTTAATCTCATTGTTAAATTCTGAATGATTTTTAGTGGCTGTCTTAAGTGCTGCCCAGAGATAAATCTTAAAAATGCTTCTATACTGAGTCACAATCAATCAGAAGGGTCTGCTACGGCTACAGCACGGCAAGCGGTATCTGCATTAATTGCCACAGTAAAAAAAAAAAAAAGTCTAGTCAGCCAAAGCACTAAGTTCTAAGTGAATGGAGAGAAAGTTTTACACAAAGGGTATGAAAGATTGGTTAGTAAAAGGAATTTGGAGGCAGATTATAAAGGCTGTGGATGTCAGGCTGAGAAAATTATACACAGTGAGGAAATTATTCACTCATATCTTCTCTACTCACTATATTATGTATGAAAATCTAGTGGGACAAACTTTGTTTGACTTAAGCTATAGGTATACCATCCACACAATTTAAACACTGCCAGTCACTTATCATTTCCCATATGTTCTCAATCCTTTAAGACATTTTATTTTCCTTATTGCATATTGCCTTGTGTGTAGTTCATAGTTAGTAAAAATCATAGTTGTTCCCTGTGTTCCCAGATCTTTTGGTAGGTGTGACAGGACAGATATAAAACATCTGGAAAATACTACAGAGTGCTCTAAGTCCAGTAGTCATGGTGGAGAGTTTGTGGATGGGCAGATATTGCAAATAATTCTATACAAATTGCCTCATCAGCAGACTGGATCTTGGAGGTCAAGCAAGATGTCCACATGCATACACTGCAAAGGAAAGTAAACAAGAAATTCTAGGCTAAAGCAATGAGCAATGATAGCGGAGGAAGGAAAGAGTAATCAGCACTGCTGCATGCCTGCCTGACTACCTGGAGTCTCATGTTGTAGTGAAATTGTTTACTTCAAATTGTAGACAGAGTCTACTGATGCCTCTGACTCCCATCACTGTGGTGTAGTTTCTAAATGTACCTGAGCTGTTTGCTAAGCACTAAAGAAGGCTGTGTTAAAAAACATTATAAAGATAACAATAAGGCCGGGTGCGGTGGCTCAAGCCTGTAATCCCAGCACTTTGGGAGGCTGAGGTGGGTGGATCACGAGGTCAAGAGCTCGAGACCATCCTGGTCAACATGGTGAAACCTTGTCTCTACTAAAAATACAAAAACATTAGCTGGGCATGGTGGCGCGTGCCTGTAATCCCAGCTACTGAGGAGGTTGAGGCAGGAGAATTGCCTGAACCCAGGAGGCGGAGGTTGCGGTGAGCCGAGATCGCGCCATTGCACTCCAGCCTGGGTAACAAGAGTG
>NW_022436955.1:5901962-5902876 GCF_009761245.1 Sapajus apella | reverse complement strand
AAAAAAAAAAAAAAAAAAAAAAGATAACAATAATTTATAAAATTCAGATTGCCCATTCTGGAGGTACTAACAATATCATCGGCATAGAGATGGCAAGTCCAAAATGTACATTCAAATAAAAAGCATCTTTTATAATGCTTTAGCTTAGTTCAGGCTCTCTGATTCTCCCACCTGGACTACTGCAATATAATGTAATAATTAAATGTAAGATTTCTGAAGGCACTCTGTGTGATCATCAGCAGGTTACCTAACTTCCCTGTACCTCACGCTTCTGATCTGTAAAGACAATAAGAATACCTGTATCATAAATGCTATATCAGAAGGCATTCTTATTTTAGGTATAGGTATAAGGTACCTATTTATGAGAAGTCAATGAGTTAAAGCACTTATAACAGCCCTATTTTATGTTTGTTGTTGTTTTGTTAGTATTGCAATTACCTCTTTTTTTTTTTTTTTTGAGATGGAGTTTTGCTCCTGTTGTCCAGCCAGGGTGCAATGGCGTGATCTTAGCTCACCACGATCTCCACCTCCTGTATTCAAGCGACTCTCTTGCCTCAGCTTCCCAAGTAGCTAGGATTACAGGCATGTGTCACTACACCTAGCTAATTTTGTGTTTTTAGTAGAGACAGGGTTTCTCCATGTTGATCAGGCTGGTCTCAAACTCCTGACCTCAAGTGATCTGACCACATTGACCTCCTAAAGTTTTGGGAATACAGATGTGAACCACCACTACTGACTGCAATTACCTCTTAAATGGTATTCCTGCCTTCCATTGTCACTTATAACATCTACACTTCACCCAACTGCTAGGGCTATATATTTTTAACATTTATCATGGCAGTGATATATATATATATATATAGATAGATATATACACACACACACACACACACACACACATACACACACACATA
>NW_022436955.1:5887349-5901862 GCF_009761245.1 Sapajus apella | reverse complement strand
GTGTGTGTGTATATATATATATATATATATATATACACACACACACTTACTAGGTATTTTTCAACATGAAAGAGGCCTGGTAGATTAATGTCCAAATTTCTCAGCCTGGAAGATAAGGACCCCATGAGCTGGCTAATTTAACTCTCTTGGCAAATGATCTACCAATTTCTTATAGTCTCTCATGCATTCTACGCTCCAGCCACACCCAACTAGGTGTCAGAGAAGTTAAGTGACTCCCAAGTTTAGAAGGTTACAAGGTTATTCAGAGAGGTATTTCCAAGGATCTTCCAAGGATCTTCTCTGACTCCTATGACTTCACTGCTTCCATCAATCCATTCTGTACAGCATTTGAGCTCTGTGTTGTACCAAGATCATGTGTTCACAATGTCTGTCTCTGCCACTTGAGTGAGCTTTTGAGGGCATCTTGTCTCATTCATTTCCCAATTATCTGCACCTGGTACTAAGTAGAAACCAAAATGAGCTTTAATGCATACTTTATAAAACTGAGTAGTTAGATAGATGTATTCATAGATACACTTATTTATACATTAATAAGACACTGAGCTTCTCGTGGGTTAATCAAACAAACTAAACACTATTACCACTAAGTACTCACATAATGCTTTCATTTATAATGAGAAAGCTTAATGGTGAAATTTTCAAAGAGAATGGCAATCGAGACAAGTATGTCTTCTGATGAGGGATATTTTGGCTCCCACAGGTAACGGGGTACCCACTCTTTCTGTCTATGTAAAATGTCATGATGGAAGATGATAGATACAATGTGTCTTAGTCAGTTCAGTGTTGCTACAAAGGAATACATCTGAGGCTGGACAATTTATGAAGGAAAAAAGGATTATTTGGCCCAAATTCTGATGGCTGGAAAGATTGGGCATCTGCATCTGGTGAGAGCCTCAGGCTACATCCACTTATGGTGAAAGTGATACAGGACATAAAAAGAAATTATTTAGGGAGATAGTGAAGGTAAAGGAGCCCTTAGCAGAGCTTCCCTTCTAACAAAAAGCAGCCACCAAAATTATTTCTTTTCTAACAAAGAGCAGCCTGAACCATTGAGATGCAAACAAATAAAAAACCTAGACACTTGCATGAGGGACAGCTGCGCCAACAGAAAAAGGCTACTTGGGGGCCAGGCACGTCCAATACGGAGGGCAGGCTCCCTCTTCCCTATTTTTGTTAGCACATGTGTGGTAATAAAGAAATGGGCAACATGGCATAGCTCAGGCAGAGAACCTGCCTACGTAATAAAAGATTAGGATGGGCGTTACCAGAGATTCTCACCCTATGTGTATGACACACCTGGTCCAACCAGCTTTTCCTGCCTTACATAGATCACCACCTCCTTGCCAGCTCATATATAAAAGCCGCTGCATTTCACTGCGTATTCAGCAACCAATTTTTCTGGGACCCTTCTCTGCAGAATGCTATTCCATTTCTTTCCTCCGCTAACCTTCCGCTCCCAACCTCACTCTTTGTGTGTCCACGTCCTTGTTCTCTATGGCTGTGAGACAACTAACCTCCGGTGTTACTCCAGACAATGAGGCTGCTTCAAAAGGTGAAGGGGACTGAGGAGCTGTGTGCAGGGATCACATGGCAAAGGAGGAAACGAGAGACAGTGGCAAGGTGCCAGCCTCTTTTTATCAACCCGCTGTAGCAGGGGAACAAACAGAGAGAGAACTCACTCACCCTGAAGGAAGTGTTAATCTATTCAGGAGGGATGCATCTCCGGGAGTCAAATACTTCCCTTTAGGCTACACCTCCAACACCTGGGATCAAATTTCAGCCAAACATCCAAGCCATAGCACAATGTTAGACCCAAACAGGAAGAATTTTTCTTTCTTTCTTTTGACTTCACCTGTTAACACAAATGACTGTAACACTGTGTGTTTGTGTGTGTGTGTGTGTGTTTGTGTGTGTGTGTGTGTGTGTGTGGGTGGGTGGGTGTGGGAGTGCGTGGGTGTACGATTAACAGTTTTGCCACATAAATTTCATATTGTTGAAATTTTACTAAAACCCAGTGAGAGATGTGAGACAGGGCTAATTTCTTTCTGATTACTGATGAAGCACCCAGGGTTCAGGGATTTAAATGCTATCCTTTACTGAGAGTTAGTGGAGGTGTGACTGCAGAAGAAGGAAAAAGAAGGGGTGAAAGCACTGTATACAGATAAAAGTGACATTGACGAAAGACCGTTGTAATAAATTAGCATTCCCATTTTGACTGACTCAACCGGCAGGAACAAATTCACAGGGCAAGTAGAAAGGAAAATGGGGAGGGCTCTGTTACAATTCGTCAAGTAGTGACTACCAGACACTCATCTCTAAAAGAGAAACAAATCAAAGCAAAAAAGAACAATTGCTATTTTACTTTTTAAATGTTCTATCTCTAGCGACAGGGCCCAGAATACATCCTAGATTGTCTGACTCCAAACTGGTACATTTCTAAAATTGAATATTTCACATCTGACAATGACAGGAAATGTTCATGGTTTACAGTTGTGAATATCCCCACAGAAGTGCCCAAAATTCCAAGGCCTTGAATGCATCAGGCAAAACCAATGATCCAAAAGGGACACAAGGTTTGGCACTGTGTGTTTAGTGTTTAGCGCCCTCCACAACCTCTCTCTGTTCACTTTTCTTTGTAAAGAGTTTTTTTTTTTTTTTTCCCTTACTCAGTAGAGTATTAGCCAGTAATTCAAACAAAAGGAAAACATAAATGATACTTCAGTATTAAGTCTTGGGGGATTGAAGTGATTTATATTCTCATTCTTCAACAATATTTGCTATAAAGCTGCTGAAGGTAATATTTAGAGAAAGTAGATATTTTGCCACAAAATCACCTTCTAATCCTCAGAGCATTTCCTTGATATCTATCAGCAGTTCATAAAGACATTCACACTTTATGAGCAATATGCTGACTTCCCTTTGCAATGGCAAGGAGAAAAAATAAAAATAAACTTTCATTGAGGAGGACCACAATGTCTCCCCAAATGAAATTGGGTGATAAACCAAATAAAATAGTCACAAAACTTGGAAGTAGGTTTTAGTTTGTTTTCACATACTATGCTTCAAATGTGTACACTGGGAAGATTTATTTGATTTATTTTAACTCATTCTTCTGTGAAAAAAAGAAATTCCAGTGGAATTCCCATTAACCTATGTCCTGGATGTTAAGTGAAGATGATTATTGTTCTGAAATATTGTTGGTAGGGGGAGGCAGGAAGAGATACAATATTATAATTCTGTTTGTATCTGGATTGTAGCTGAAGAATAAAACCATTTCTGCAATGTCCACTTGAATAGGTTATACTGTTCCAATTTTTTGTAACTCCTAGACCTGACATTTATATTTTCAGAGATGATTTTATAGGTAATCAAAGTAGAGACATCTGAAACATTTGATATTGAATAAAAACTTTAAGCTCAGGAATACAATTTTAAATGTGTATATTTCTCAGTTTAAGGCGACAATTTACTTGATAATGTTATTTTGAAAGGATATTGATTTAATATATTTTTTTCTCCCCAAGCTGCAGTCATATATACACTGTTGTCTTTTTTTTTGTCTGTACACCATCTGCGTGATATTATATTTTAATCAACTCATTTCTCTAAAAACATAAAATAAACGTTTGTTTTGAAAGAAAACTTTATATCCATACCTAAAAATAAGAAAATTATTTCTACTTGCCATAAATACAAGGTAAACTTAGAAATGAACTGAACAAATGCAAAACAATGTTCTTAAATTCTAACAAGGCACTTGGAGTTCGCTTAAGGCTCTGAGCCTTAGGCCAGTATTCTGCTTGTTAGAGAGATCAGCACTGGCAGGGAACTGAAACGTTCTCTCTTGACAAAATCAGAGAGTTGAAAGAAAATTGGAAAGCAAGTAACCTTCCCACCTATTTATTTTCCACATCTCTGTCCCACTAGAAATCACCATGGGGACTCACTACCTGCAGCATGACAAATGCTGAGGTCTTATAACAAGTTTGGTCTAAAGGGAAACCACAGGGAGAAATCCTACACTTGCCACCAACCACGTGTGTGATTTAGGGAAGTCAATATCTCTTTCTGAGTCTTACATTCTTCATCTAAAAAATGGAATTAATATACTATGGAGTCATAAAAAAGGATGAGTTCCTGTCCTTTGCAGGGACATGGATGAAACTGGAAACCATCATTCTCAGCAAACTGACATAAGAACGGAAAACCAAACACCACATGTTCTCACTCATAAGTGGGTGTTGAACAATGGGAACACACAGACACAGGGAGGGGAACATCGCACTGGGGTCTGGGAGTTGGGGGCTAGGGGAGGAATGGCAGGGAGTGGAGGGATTCAGGAGGGATGGTATTAGGAGAAATACCTAATGTAGATGACTGGGCAATGGATACAGCAAACCACCACCATGGCATGTGTATACCTATGTAACAAACCAGCACCATCTGCACATGTACCCCAGAACTTAAAGTATAGTAAATAAATTTTTTAAAAAGGAAAGCCTATAGCAATTTAAAAATCAATCAATAAAATATAAAATAAAATGAGTTCTGTATTTCCAAACAACTGAGTAGATTAAATGGAACAGCATTCTGAAAAACTCCAACATATAATGATTGCTCAACTAATTCCAGTTACCATCACCCTCAACATATTTTCTTTTGGTTCTTTCTACTCTACAAACATGAAGAAAGAATCTGTTCCAAGCCTCTATCTTCAGTCTTTGCATTGTCTTCCTTCACATGTTAATCTTACCTTGTGTGATTCATTCACTTCTCCATTTTGCTAGAAACTTCTGAGGCTTTTGTATTTCTGAGGAATATTATATCCAATATTCTGACAGTCTCCCCAAGTATATCTGCCTGTTTCCCTGAGAATGCTACTGACAAAATAAATGAATAAATAATAGATAGATAAAAAGCTAGTCTTAATCAAATCCAGGTTATCTACCTCTGGGTAGGGGTAAATGGAAAGATTTTGAGAGCAAAAAGATTTAGTAAATGAGACTTTGAAACCATATCATTTGTGTATAAGATCATAGGAAAAAAGTGAGTTCCTCTTCTTAAGACAAAAACAGCTTTAAATTCCCATTAGGCCTTTTTTTAAAAGGCTTCTTGAACATCAAATATCTTTTGCAAAACACTTCATTGATTTAAGTGTAAATTAATCAGAAATGCATGGATCCTATTTTCCTTAAAATACACATGGATTTTTACATCCAGATGCAAAAACCTTTTCCTGTTTTACATCACTTCAAAATTTCAAAGAGTGCTTTAGGTGCTCAAGGCTGACTCAAACGTGTTAAGCCTTGTCCTTGATCCTTGCAAAGCATAAGAAGTGGTAACTTTGACATCAGATTTCTTTAGTCCTCTATATGAATACTAAAGGAATGCGCTTTCTTAGAATTGCTAACAGAAAAAAAGTAATTATTAAGCAATGTGACCTTGGTAATCTTTCTAGGCTATAGTATGGCACTGCAGAAAAAAACAACGTGTTCAAAAATCTCAGATTTGTTTTCTGACTTCAACTCTGACTAAATGTCTCTGGTTTTCTCATCTAAAAAATGGGGGTACAAGACAGGACCTATTTATCTTGGAGCTTGCTGTGGGATAGATATAAGATGATAAATCAACAAAAATGTATTGAGCATCTCTTCTGTGCTACTGAGGATTCAAAGATAAATGAATAAAATAGTTCTCTCTGGTCTTAAAGGAAATTCCTAACTCTGGAGGAAGAAAGCGCTCTGGGAACCTATTTTGGCACTCCATCTTTGGAGTGAGGTGACCATTGGGGGTCTAAGGGCAGTGGAGGCAGTGTACCCTGCCTGAGGGATCACTTACATCCTGAATGAGAAATTGCTCTGTAAACACTGAGGTCCTAAGTTATGAGGCACTAAGAAGCAGATGGATTCTCATTAATTCTTGGTGTCATTATAATTATTATTGCTGCTAGTATTACCATTATGCAAATCATCATTTGGAATTTGAATTGTTTCCCTCTGTTCACTCTTGATCTTCACTGTTTTATTTTTGCTCTAGAAGATTGAGTTTCCTGGTTTTGCTTCTTTTCACTTTGTTTTGCCATCCTCTTTACTCCCTTTTTCTTTTCCAGTGAAAGCTGCTGTTCTCATTGAGGTGTGGGGACACACCAATCTCTGCTGGGCCATCTGAGTTTTCTTAACTCCAAATCTGGGTCTATTTCTAGCTAACTGCTGGCAATAATGCCATAGTTACCTTTGCAGTCATATTCATTTGTTTGTTACCTTAAATAAAATAATTTCTGAACATCGACTATGTATCAGGCTTTGGGTTAGATCTGGGATACACAGATACGGATGTCCACAGAAATGGATAATAGACTCTGCTTTCATGGAGCTCTAAATCAATCTAGTGAGAGTGGAAGATAAATAATCATAAAGCGACAGGGCAGTGTGTCGAGACTTATGCTGCAGATATGTGCAAGGCGTAGCAGGAGCTTACAAGTAAGGAAGCATGGATGTAAGTGAAAACTTAAAAGTACATGTCATATTTATGATCCATCTAGAAAGATAAGATGGCCACTATTCATAAAGAGATAGCCTAAGAAAGGAAATAAGTTATTTCTCTACAGTCAAATTCTGCTCAATAAGCTGATCCCAACTGAAACCCCAGATTAAGGAGCCAAGCTTCCTAGTAAGTCCAAGGAGTTGGGGGAAAGGGGCTGAGCCCCTTTATAATCACCAGGAGCACCATAACCATGCATATCCCAAGAGATATAAAATCTATACAAAACAACAACAACAACAACAACAACAACAACAACAAAAGTGTTCTTGCTAGTCCTTGGACAAGCCAGACCCTCTTCTTCAGCTCCAACCAAGTCATTTCCATCCAGATTTTCCCCCAAGACCTTCCCAGGTATAAAGGGGGTCAAGACCCAGTCTCCAAGATCCATAGCTTCCACGTAATTGAATAAGAAAAAAAATCTCAACAGAGTTCATCAATAGGAAATGGTTATGAGGCTGACCCATTGTTCACAAAGTACTTCTCATCTCTATCCCTGAACTGGTCAAGAACACACTCACCAGATGTTCTGAATGCTAGCATGAAGATCAGCAGCCAAACCTTTCCTCCATCTGTAAGTGTGAGTGGTTTCCAGACTGCAAACTGGTATCAGAGCCTGTTTCCCTGGAAAAACAGAAGACCTCTCCTCCCACAAGAATCTTACCCCTAACACTTTCCTGTCTCTTATTGATGCCTCAGGATTCCCTTATTTATTCTTTAGGATATTAAATACAAAATATTAATCCATATCTATTTACCAGACTATGAAACTGAAGCAACCCCTCTTCTAACATTAGGTGTCTTTAGTCTCGTATTAATGAAAAGGAGTAGAGGGACGAACAAAAACAACAACAACAACAAAACACACTTTTATTCCCCAGGAAGAAATGCTGTTCTATGTGCAAGGCACTAACTGTTGAGAACACCATGATTTGGAGAAGAATGAAAGGATGGTTTGCCTAGAGCCCTGAATGTACTGGAGAACAGTGGATGGTAGGATTTAAAAGGCTAATTGAGAGTGACTGAATGCCCTGTAGCCACAAGACAGAATGGTGCTCGAAGAGGAGTAACCTAGCTGCAGGAATCACAGAAGGACCTGTTCTCCAACCATCTGCTCTTCTTAGATGAGTATCAATGGGCTCACTGGAGAGGAAATCAACATAAAAAACTAGACCTTTGTCTTTCGTTGCATCTTTTAATACAACAACTCTGTAAGTTAAATATCTTCATATACAAAGGTGAATGAGACTCAAAGAGATCATCAACATCTCTTTGGTTAACCAGCTGGTTTAATTTACAGAGTGTATCAGTCCATCCTCATGCTGCTAATAAAGACATATCCGAGACTGGGTAATTTATAGAGGAAAGAGCTTTAATTGACTCACAGCTTGTCATGGCTGGAAAGGCCTCAGGAAACTTATAATCATGGTGAAAGGGGAAGCAAAGCTTGTCCTTCTTCACATGGCGGCAGCAAGAAGAAGTGCCAAGCAAAAGGGGGAAAGGCCTCTTATAAAGCCATCAGATCTTGTGAGAGCTCACACATTATCATGAGAAGACCATGAGGGTAACTAACCCCATGATTCAATTACCTCTCACTGGGTCTGTCCCAGGACATATGGGGATTATGGGAACTACAATTCAAGATGAGATTTGGGTGGGGACACAGTAAAACAATATTGCAGAGCTGGTAACATATTCAGCCAGAATTTAGAAACCAGAGCTATATGATTCCAAATGTCTTCCTCTTCCTTGCAGGTTTTACTCTCCCACCAACAAAATAAAAGGAGTTACTGTTTTGAAAATATTGAGAAAAACAAAGTAGTTTGGCTAGTGCATACATGACAAATAGGTTGTATTATAAAGTGATATGGGGGAGATAAGCAGAAGCCTAATTGGAACTCAGAGAAGCGAAATACATTTCCCTTCACAGTTTCTTCATCTGAAAAATTAGAGAGTTATTATAGAGAATGAATGGGATAACATATGTAAATCAGTCTCTATAGTGCCTGGCAAGATATTAAACCCTCGATGTTAAGAATACCAATTACAACTGTTAGTGCCATTTATTATCATTTTCTATTCCAGAAAAGTGATTATGTGCCTTATGTAATTTGGGGTAGAAAACAACACAGTGAAAAATAAGGTGTTCCCTGCTCAGACACAATGAGATAGTTTTGGGGAAGAAAGTCAGAATATTATTATGTGAAATAGAAGAATGAGAAAAAATTCACTAGGTTTCCTGATTTTGGCAAGTCAGGTACTTTGGTCTTCCTCTGTACTGGGATAATGTAGGAGTTAGTTTTACATACCACCATTTTAAATGAGTTATTGTTTCTGTTTGGGTTTCTTAACAGAAAAGACTGGTGAAATTCTCAATACATTAGAGCACATGAGAACAGTTTTTGTTTTTCTTACATTGTTGTCTTCCCCTGATTTCCTAATAATCTTCACTTCAAAAATCTGCAGCACATGTGATCTGCTTGGGAAAAAACTTTGGGACTACCTTAGTGAGCCAGATTCTAGGGTACTGAAATAATTCAACCAAGACAAGCATATTATTAGGCTGAACAGGGACGAAGTGAAGAGAACCAAGGTTATCTCACCAGAAACTATATCAGAAAGTAGAACTTCTCTAGACAACATTAATTTGGATCAGGGCACCTGAACTACATTTTTTTTTCTAGTCTTTTAACTTTATATGTTGAATACCACTCAGGTTATTAACTTAATAATTTCTTCTACATGCAGGGACAAGTGCCATACTTACATCTTTTAAAGACCTGCGCTCTGGTTTTGTTTTATTCAAGAGCTAGCTCTGTAACCTTAGGCTCAGAAGTCAAAAGCCTTACCCAGCTCTTTTACTGTAAAATGAAGAGATTGAACTAGATGATCTCTAAGGGCCCTTTGGGCTCTAAAAGCCTATAACTCTATAAAATCGAAGTAATAATATATTGTCTTCTCACCTCACAAAATCATTGCAAGGATCACATAGGAGAGCTGATGTGCTTGGAAATATATAAAGGGATATACAAGCTAAATAGCAATAGCAGAAATGTGACTTAACCTTGGACTCTAGCACTAAGGAGATAAACAAGACTTTAGATGTCATTTGGTTTCATTATTCCCAAATGTTATCCAGAATGATGCTTGTAATGTCGAATCAAAATTACATTTGTTGCTTTCTAAAAAATGCACATTCTTCTGGAGAGTTTGATATAATTGGTTAGCCATAGAATCTGGGATCTATATATACAAAATCACTTGCAATTAAAGATTCAGATTCTCTTTGTAAACACATAATATTTAGCATCTCTTTAATTGCAACTTATGAATCCATTTTATAGTGGTGTATTACATTATTTAAAAGTAGGTTATAAAGTCATTTATTAGTATTTTAATATTGAGAGGCAGTGCTGGACAGCATTTAATGTTGGAAAACATGGGTTTAAAATATACTTTTTAACTTATTAACTATGTAACCTTGAACAAACCACTTAACTTCTCTGAGCCTCAGTTTTCTCATATTTTAAAGGATACATACAATAGCCACTATCCATAGTGCTTTAATAATTAAAGAGATACTGTATGAGAAGAAAGTAATGAAGTATGTCACGTTAGCTTGCCTTTCTCCTTCCTTGGCCTTCAAAGTATTGTAGCTATGAGGATATTAATAAAACACAATGCTGCATAATAATTATATTACTGTAATAGTAAAGAAATCTCCAAGTTGTATAACAGGTGTCTAGATATCTTACCATCCAAATAGATGCCAATACATAAATTTGTTTACAGGTATCTCCTCCTTTCTCAGAGACTAAGAGTTTAGGGGGTGGCATCTGGGTGAGTAAAAATACCTTCTGTTATTGTTGGTTTGATTTAAAATTTAGGAAGATATGCTCAAATGTATGTCTTGCAGAAATTTTGCCTATTTAGCTATATTTATTAATACACAGACATGTTGGCAAAAACAAGTATATTTTTCTACTGCAAATATCCTTTTCCATATTCTACCATTCCAAATCTCTCAAGTAAATCCACTATTTACAATAGAGCTGTTTTAATGACATGTTTACGAAAATACAGATCCTGATCACAGTTTCCCTGTGGACTACCAAAGAGAATTTGAAACCCAGTTAGTAGTTGCAAGATGAAAATCCGGTTCAAATGTACATCAAATTGTATCTATGGAACTGGAATTGTTTTATAAACCTCAATTAGACCTCATACCACCCCCCTGAGGATGGAAACAAGTTTTATGCACTTTCACGGAGACACAAACTTAAAACCCATGAAGAGGTTAATCACTTTGCCTCAGAAGCCTTATAGCTGGTCTGTGGTGGAGTGAACAACAAAACAGAATTTCTTCCCAGGGAGCAACTTACCTTCTTTTATTTGCCTGATTACTAGAGTGTATGAAACTTCTGGAAAATTACGATGAATATTCAAAAGAAACCCCTGAGAAAGGATTAGCATTTGTTTCCTAGTTTAGAAAATGAGTGATTTGTTTTTCATGTAAAAGCAACAGCACCTTTTTTGTTTTGCCAAACACTTAGGTGGAAATGACCCCTTTGAGGAAGGAGAAAAGAAGAGCAGAGCAATTCAGGAATTAGGATAGCAATTGGTAGAATATTTCTGTTTCTTTCTTCTTTTCTCCTCCTTGTACATAGCAACCTGCACAGATATTGCACACTAGAGGGCACTTGAAGTAGAAGAAAAAAAGCCTTGACATCCACTCTAACAGGACTAGTTGCCTATGCAGGCAGGAGATGCCAACCTAAAAGCAGTGCCCTGATTTCCACATGGCAGCATCTTTAGTAAAAGAACAAACAAACAAAAATTCTTAGTATTATCTAGCTTTGACTAATAAAAGAAGCCTGTTCACATTCTCGATAATTAATTTCCCTTTAATTTCTTGGGCATTTGTCCACTGCATATACATGTGATCTTTTCTCTAATAAGCAACTTGGTAACTAATCACAACTATAAATTATATTTTACACATATTAAGATAATTGTCCTGCTTTCATCTCCCCTCCCTCATATGTCTGTATTCCCCTATACATCTGTAATGGTACATTAGTATAAGTGTTCAAATATCAAATAATGGTAATCTTCTAAGCCAAACTTAAAATCAATTAAATTTAATTATTAAATCTTAATATCAAATACACTCTGTTGTACCAAAGTAGTCGTATTTCAGGGGGGTGGGGTACCTTCTTTATTCCTCTTTCTTCTTTTTTTTTAATACTTACTCTTTTTTTCTTCTTTCTTTGTTGTTTTTTACTTGTAACACATTGTGAACTGTTTTTCATTTTTTCCTCCTTTTTGCTCCCAAGTTAAACAAGAGTGGCCTAGAATCTTAATCTAGTTTCTGTTCTCTTACAGAAAAAAAAAAAAAAAATAGAGAAAAAAACAAACACTGATATGCTAAGCGTGTAGTCCACAAAACCTGGACTGGCTTATTTGATAGCTTTGTACCAGTCCTCTTAAATCTATCTCCTTCCCCCCACCTCCGACCAAGTTTCTGTTCAGAAACTGAATTGAAGCTTATCTCTTTCCTAGCACCTGGGAAGATGGGAGATAATGCCATTTTGAAAACCTTCTCCAAAATGCTCTCAGCACAGATGTGGTTTTCAGAAAGTGTTTACACCTCCATTTACTGAAAATATAATGACAAGCTCAAGATTAGTAATTATAGTCAATATTCAGAGATACAGGCCTAATTTCAGGGACAGCTAAAACCAGCAGCCAAGAAACGTAGAGCATTGCAAATCTGAATAGGAAGCTCAATGATGATTTTATGCCAAGAATTCATAACTACTTCGAAAGAAATCAATTTAGCTTTTCAAATCCCATACTAAACATTAGGGAGGTACTCAGATGATAAATTTAGTGTGCATACACTTTTATTTTTCTTTTAAAATCTTGTTTTTTAAGACAGTGTTTTGTTTTAAAACAGAATATTCCAGTGCAAAAAAAAAAAAAAAAAAAAAAAAAAAAAAAATATTAACACAATACACTATCTTATTTTTTTTCTCTTCTCATCTTTATATATACATCACATGAGAAAGAAATTGCCCAAAGCAACATTCTCAAACTTTAGCAAGTAACAGAATCTCTTGGGATATTTGTTAAAACCCAGATTTCTGAGCCCCCCTCAGATTCAGAGTCTAAGAATTTGCAATTCCAGCAAGTCTCCAGAAGATGCTGAGGCAGAAGCTGGTCCAGGGATTGTAGGTTGGAAACCACTGGCCTAATGGAATCCCTGGAATTGCTCACATTTGTTTAATGGAAGCACCATCATATTTTCATAATCTTTTAAGAGAATGGTTTAAAGCAAATTCATAAAGAAACAAGCAAAAAAGCTATCCTAAATTTACCTAAACACTTACAAACTTCTCAAAACTTCTTTCTTGATGTTTTTATTCTTATGACCTATGCTTCAATATGGAACTCCAAAATAAAATTTAAGTTTCTTATGCCTAAGGTCAGAGTTGTTGTATATTACTTATCCTTTCTCCGTACCCCAGATAAAAGGCATGATTTCAGAGAGCTTTATCCTAGTGAAATACTGGAAGAGTCTCTGCATTTCTGGAAAAAATATTATATGGTAATTAGAGTTGTCATTTTTCATATGTCAAGTTCTTGAGATTTTATTTTAAATTATAATACCTGGCATAACAGATGTCATATTACAAGCAATTCAATAAGCCTAAAGGTTACCAGTAATCATAGTATGGTAAATATATTTTGTTTTGTTACTAGTTTGTTTTAATTTTTAATTCCATATTGATGAATGAAAACTACAAAAGACTGCATTTTAATGCAGCAAATAACAGATATGTTCCATTCTGTCATTCCCTGCTCCAACCAGAGAAGCTGGAGTCTTCCTAACACTCTCTCTCTCTTTTGTGGGCTCTGTTTCCTTTGAATCTTCTGATTCCCCACTCAGCAACTAACTGGCCATTTGGTTTACTGTTTCCCTTGATCAAAAGTATGACAAAGGTTCCAGCCATAGTATAAAATAAAAGTATCTTTTATTACTTGAAGTCCCTTTCCATCTCATTCACTCTCAACTACAGTAACTCTGCAAAACTGCCTGCCTGTCACCGAGATCCAGGCTAGAGACATCCTGCCTCATTCTACTTTTTGCATCAGTCAGCCACGGTTATTCTGAATGCAATCTTCTCTCCCTCCCCCCAACTCCTTCTCCAATTATACTCCTGCCCTATCAGATAATTCCTACCTTTACTCCCCTGCAATGCTCCACAACACATGCAATTTCAGTCGTCATTCTGAAAATCCTATGTACCACAGTCCTCTTCCTGCTGGAAGGCTATAACCCTGGAGAGGATGTTGAAAAGAAAACGCTTTCTTAAGGGGGTAGACTCTCACCGTTGTGACATTACACTGCATCTTATTAAGAGTGGGTGGAATTGTTAAAGAGATAAATACCTTGTCTTTCAGCATCCCTGATTATTTTAGAAATATCCTTATAGGGCTTTTAACATTATCCTTTAACATTACCCTAACCCTCTTTCACACTGCTTAATCATCCAAACCTCTCTTAAGAAATAGTCAGGAAATTCCTACTGCAACACTTTGAGCAGATATTTGCAGGTCTAGAAATGAATTCCAGAGGACCAAAATACAAGGAAGATAATATATATAACCGCTTTAAGAGTAAATATGGACAAGATGAGTCAAAGCAAACTCTTCTTAACCCTAGATACCCAAAATCATTGGATTCTGACTCTCTTTAAAAGCCATTGGATTGTGACTATCTTTACTTTGCCAGTATAGTTTGTTAAGAAAAAGCTTTGAGGATATTGTCTAACAATCTGACTTCTTTTTTTTTTTTTTTTGTTGGGTTTGGTTGATTAAGTTGTGTCAAAGAGGGTTAGGGAAGATTGGATGGGTTCTTTTTTAGGATGGGAAGGGGGTCGTGTAGG
>NW_022436955.1:5835444-5887249 GCF_009761245.1 Sapajus apella | reverse complement strand
TTTTTCTAAGGCAGAATTAGCCAATCCCAATACCCTGTAAGCAGACACAATCTGAGAAGAGAGCAAACAGTTACTTAGTGACTGCCTGGGGTCGGGGGTGGGCAGTGGAGGAGAAATACCAACTGGTTCTCCTCTCCTTCTTTTAAATAACCCACTAAGTTTCTTGCCCATGACAGCTAGAAAGTGAAAAAAACAGGTATTAGAGCTGCAGTCAATATTCTTTTTAATATTTCACAATGGAATGTTAGATGCCGCACACACACAAAAAAAGTCAAATTTGCATAAATATCATAAGCATATTGTGCATACTTTCTCATTCTGTTCACTCTTTCTCATTAATCTGAGTCAGACAGTACAAGCTCTACAGACCGTGGGACTGGTCCCCTGCACCCTTTCCCCCTTCTGTTCCAGCTCTGTCCCCAGATGGTAAAATCCACGCTCAGGGCTCACGTTTAATGCACATAGGGAAGGGACTAAAGCAGGATCTCCCCTGGAGGGGAGGGTTGAAAACAAACAAACAAACAGGTAAGAATTAATTTGTCTTATATTTAGCTAATTTTATTAAAAGATGATCACAGTGGCATTGCCTACATGTTAACCCCAGTGTTGAAAAGAAAAGAAATCTGGACCTTCTGATTCATGATCCCTTCTTCTTGCACTGGCTTTACCCCAGGGTGGCCATTTCTCAAGATCTGAGCGCAGCCCATCAGAAGACTTGAAGTGGCCACAGACAGGGCAGCTCTTGCTGGAGGCAGGAGAGATGCAAGGATGCTACCTGAGAGGATATGAGGAGAGCAGGGTACATTGAGAAGACCTAGTAATTCCTCCCCTTATTTCCCAAGCAAGTTCTGCTTTGCCTGCCCCCCTCCCCACAACCAATTGCTGCATGCCCCTCCTGGCTGCCCCTCTGCTGTCCCTCATCCCATTTTTCCAAAGAAGCACGGGGACAGCAGAAATGCGCTCCATCACAGGACCGCGACATACAGCCTTTAAACATTAGCGTCTGAGTTGCAGGCAGGGGTCTCACAATCACCCTATTCTGCACACAAGAGGCCCCTGGAATAAAGAGGAGGTAAGCTGCCCACGCGTAACCCTTTGCCCTGTCGCGTCCACTTTCTCCTACGGAAAATAGCTGCGGGTCACTGAGACGCTTTTCAAGATAACGCCAGTCCCAGGGCTCAGGTGAGACCTCTAGAGAGAAAGCTCGTGGGTACCTCCTCCGCATGCTGTTATCGTCTGCCAGCCCCCTTATCCCGGAGCTCGGCCCTCTGCCGGCTGCGCGCACAGCGCGGAAGGGCGCATCTTCACCCGGTGGCTCTGGCGGCGGAGACGCGCGGGGCGTGCTCTGGAGCGAGGAGCGAAAAGTTGTGCGCCCACTTGGGTAGGGGGAAAGAGAACGAGCGAGCCAGCGAGCGAGAGTGAAGGGGGAAGGCGGGGAGGGGGCGGGGAGGGGGATTGCTTGCATGAATTTCCAAGTGGTAGACCTGCCTCTGCGCTCTGCCCAATGAGATCCGTCAGGGGAGGCACCCGGCTCACTTTTCCACATCACTTCACAGTTACATTTGGCAGGCAGGCGGGCTCGCACGCCGGAGCGCTCAGCCCAGAATTAGTGGATTTATTTGGAATCTCCCTGCCTTCTCCAAGCTCCGCCGCCGCCGCCGGTTTGTGCATAGATGGTAGCATCAAGCCACCAGCTGCACTTTGGGCTGCGGACACCCAGAGCCCAGCGCGCCCGCCCCGCGTCTCCGCACCAAGCCCTGCAGCTCCGAGAGGCATGAACGGAATCCGGAGGCGCCTGCCCAGCGCGCAGGGACTGGTCGGCGCTTGCTGCCCTTGGGAGCTGACCCCGAGCCCCTCCAGCCATTTGTGAACCAGGAGGCTTGACATTCGCCAGCGCAGGGCCCCGCAAGAGTAAGTGTTCCGCCAACCCACCCCCGTTTTTCTCTCTGTCCCAACGATCCAGAAGGGACCGTTTCTTTTAAGAATTCCCATGTCCCTTCGGACACCTTGCGCGCCTCCTGCCTCTTAGATGGTGGATGCGGGTTCCTAGCACAGGCTCGGGGCTAAACTGTGTCTTTCGCGATATCCGTGGGTGATGCTTACGCCTCAGGGTTTTGCCTGACTGTTTTTGAAAACTGCTCTGACAACAGATCCTGGAGAGTAGCAAGCTCCAGGCTGTGCCCCTCCAGTTTTCCTGCCGGTTTCCTTTCCTGCTGGTACCCGGCTATTTCGCCTCCTCCCAACGCGGGCAGGAGCTGCTGTAGCCGCGCGCCTTCACTGCGGGGTCTGTGCGGGGAATAGGAAGCACCCGCCGCCCGCCGTGCAGAGGGTGCAAGCCAGAGATAAAAGGAGGCGAGGGAGCCCGAGTGCCCTATCGCTGGGTTTCTGCACTGCCTCTTCTCCCAGGCAAGGGAGGGCGACCCCCGCAGAAGGGCTGCGGGCCAAGACTCAGCTGCGAAAGCCCCAGCGCGAGGCTTTCCCACAAGTGGCGGCTTCAGCTCTGCGAGGCGCGGTGCCCGCTGCAAACTTGCCGGTCCCTGGAGCCGCCCCGCGGCTCTGCCCTCGCCAAGACGCTGCCCAGAACCCCTGCAGGACCCCCATGCAGTGTCTCTCCCGAGCTCGAGAGATTGCACGCACGGAGGCTCCCCCTGAGTCGAGGACTCCGTAGCCTCTATCCTAGGGAACGCTGAGCCTAGAGCTGAGCTTTCTGTGATCTGGCGGCTTCTCATCCGAGAACCCCTGAGGGGCTGGTCACGCCCCTCGCAGGACCCGAGGGAAAAAGGCTCTTGCCTGGGTTCTGCCAGTTAAGTAACAGGTTCTTAAGGGACCTACTCCCGTTCTCCCAGGCTCCAGCCAAGGCTGGAAAACAGTAAAAACGTGTCGCCGCCAACGCTGATGCCAACAGGTATCCACAATTTACTCCGCTTCTTCCTCCCCGACACCAGAGCCTCCCCCAACCCAACCTGGCGGAATCCTCAAAGTTTCCTTGCTGTTGACCCTTCCCCTGCAGGCACGGAGCCGGCGGCACCTCAAGGACTAGCCTTTTGCCTCCACGAGCGGAGATGGCAGCTGTTTGCTTGGGTTGCTAAATGTAAAATGTCAAACAACATTAATTGTTTATTGTTGCAAACGCACAACATTAGTCCGTAATGGAAAATCAGGCTGTCAACCGCTCACTTCAGCTCCAATTAAACGATAGAGCTTATCACCAAGACAGCAGGAGGGAGAAAAGGTCCTTTCAACTTTACCACCCTTTCCTGAAGATTCCACAAGAGTTTCCTCCTTAGGAGGCATGATCCGACAATCCCTTAGCGCGCCCGAGCTGCTAATCAGATCAGCTGCTTTCTTTCACCCTAAGTCACGATATTTGGGGGCTGACAATGGGAACGAGGTGACGCTAGGGAAGGTATGCGAGGGTACTGTCCTCTTGCATCTGGCACTATCGCGAAGTAGATCGGAGGGATGGGGGTTGGCTGGGGCCTTTTTGAAGCGCCTGTCGTCTTTACAACACTCCTGACAGCCATCGCAATGGTTAAAAACCCTCCCTGGGCTGTCGCCTCCGGCTTCATTATAGGAGCTTTTCAACTGAAAAACTATATGTGGGAAAGATGTTTATGTAAGATTCGAAAGTGGGATTTTCCATCCATTCAGCCTCCCTGCTGCAGCTCACTGCATGCAAAGTGAGCCCTGTCGTTCATGCTAAATACCACTAAAATCCCTGCCTAGATATTGCTTCGCATCAGCTGTGTCCAGTGTTGCAGGGATTTCTTCGTGCGTGTGTGTGTGTGTGTGTGTGTGTGTGTGTGTGTGTGTGTGTGTGTTTGAGAGAGAGAAAAGTATGAGGTGGGGGCTAGGACTGGGGTTCTTCTACCGAGAGAAGTGATACCTTTGAAGGATGATCTCTTAGGGTTACATTCCACCTCCCCCTCCTTAAAGGGAATTCTCCATAATCCTCATGTCCAGACATGCTTTTCTACTTCCCCGAGCTCTGCGGCTGGAATAAATTCTAGAGCTATCCCCCTTATTAAATAATAATTCTGATAACAATATTCTGTAATTCTGCTTTAGCAGATTTGGAGCTCGCTGTTACATAGTCATTTCATGCTGGAGCAGTCGCAGTAGTTTAAATCACCTTTGACTTTTTTTTTCCCCTGGACTCTGAAGAGGGTGAGGAGTTGAGGAAAATCCTTTTTGAAAATAAAGAGGGGAGTCTTCCTAGCAACTCTGGGGACTGCTTCATTCAGAGCCCTTCAGTGGCCATTTGCCTTTCTCAATCTGATCCCCACACCCCCCAAGTGAATGTCAAGTTATCCCCTGACCATCACAAATGGCCAAATGTTTTAGAGGCACTGGCTACTGTGCTCTGAAATTTTTGCTGTAATGCTGTCATTCAAACTTCTTAACCTATTTCCCCTGCAAGTTGGATCTTACATTACTAATTATTATTACTATTAGAAATCAATGCTTCTGCTTTATAATTTACAGTCTCTTAAAGCCCTCAAGATGGGTAAATCTCTGCACTAAGACTCTAACATTTCTTGGCTGCATTTCTGGTGTGTAGGATGCATTTCTTGAGTTCTTGAAGCGGTATGAATTTAGCTGAAGAACAGACAATTTTATAGCAGCCCTCACTAGAATACCAGTTCCATTTGCCTGCTGTACGTATACCAACTCTGAAGGGAAGGAATCCCTTACCCTGGAAAATAACTTTATTTGGGTATTATGTAGAACTGTGGTCAACACAGTATTCATTTATAGCAACCCCTCAATTAGCACTGAATACAATCTAAGTAGCCAATGGCAGCATGATTGATGTTAAACAAAACAAACAAGCAGCCCATGAAACATGCTCAGCCGGATGGAGGAGACCACTTGAGAAGGCGTTTGTAAAGACTGATGTGAATGTACTCAAAGATCTGATACTCCTTGTTAGGCAGGAGGAACAGATTGTTGGAACAAAGCAAATAAACTCCAAAAAATAAGAATATAATGATTCTATTCAAGAAATTGTACCTCTGGGCTTTGCTTTCCAAGTTCCTTTCATTGTTTATTGGTGGGGAAAAAGAACATGCACATACTGAAAAGTTCAAATCCACACTTCAACAGCTGTTCAGAAAACCTTATCACTGTAAGTAAATTAATGCTTTAAAAAAAAAAAGACAATCTTTGTTATTTTTCTGCTCAAGGTGGCACACCTCGTGGCTTTATCAACATTCCAATTTGAGCAGATTTCCCATGCAAAACCAAAGGCTTTCAATGGGTAAAGTGACATTCGATTTATATTTCCAGCCACACTTTTCTGGTCCATCAGCAAACCTTTGTGTCTGGTAAATCAAGGAACAAGCATAATTGGAGAAGCCTTTCTATCATAGGTGCAATTTAAGGTCTGAAGACTTCTTTCTGAAAATATTCTGCTCAGTGGTGCTGCTGATACTGGTTTCAGTCATTTATATTTGTTACAAAGTTGTTCAGTGCAGCTGATGGAGACAGTCTTCTTTTTGTTTTCAGCACTATTGGCATTCACAGAGGAAATGGTCTAACTTTGCTTTTTAATTTAGAAAAAATCTTCAAACTTTGGTGTGTTTTACATCTCTCATGGGGTGGGTAGATAAACCAATGCTAATTCTTGTTGCTCTCTATTATGTACACACACACACACACATGCACATAACACACGCGCACGCGCACACACACACAAACACACACACACACACACACACACAGCATGCTTCTTGAAAATGTTCCCAGATAACTTACTAATTTAGTGGTTCAAGTCTGAGATTTTTATCATGTTCCCTTTGCTGTTTCATCTGCCTTAGATTATTTGATTTGCCTTTCTAGCTACTCTGATTTGTATATTGATCAGTCTTTCAAAAAATGTTATCTGTTGTGCTGAGAATTTTCCTTCAGCATCCAATACATGTATATTTATGAAATAGAACAATTTTTTTGATGGACAAAGGCCATCATCCGATTTAGCAGGGCTTAATTAACCCAAAGGCTATTAGTGCTTTCTCATTTCATTCTTACAGAAAGTTGTGATGCTAATCTATTTCTGCTGAACTGTTGGTTCCTGTCTCTGGAACCTGCTTTAGATGTAACCATGAAGAGAAAATTAGTTGAACCTGGCAACTTCAAAAGGTCAGAAAAGAATAAGTTCAAGGGATGCCATTTGGCTCTTTCTACCATATGTTGCTGGTAACTAAATCTCTGTTGCTTCTTCATGGGAAAGCACTGGAGCCAATACTGTTTGTTTTTTTTTTTTTTTTCTTATCAAGTTTTAAGCTTTATTTCCTGAGTTTTAAATGTCATGTGCTATTCCCTATCATAAACAATATCCATCCTCTTGCTTAGATGTCGTGTGTGTGTGTGTGTGTGTGTGTGTGTGTGTGTGTGTGTTTTAACTTCTTTTAGTGGGCAGAGAAGTATAGATGTGATTTTCTGTATCTCTTTGGAAAGTATCATAAATGAATAAGATTTACATTTGAAACCTTCAAACACTTTTCCTTCTCTGCCCCCACTGCCAAAGACAATTGCAAATGCTATAATGATAGATGGTTCAGGGCTAAGCACCAAGTTAATGCTCAGTAAACATTTATTTAATGCAATAACAAATTACAAAGACTATGCCCTGCACCCTATACTAGTATATTTTCATTAAAAGAAAGAAATGCAATCATATCCAAAGTTCAATTTGTGACTTGGCTACTACAATTTTCTCTACAGAAATTTCATAAGTCCTCCTAAGTCTATTTTTAGCCACAGCTTTTCTCATTTATAAAATCAATTTTACTCATGTTTCACAAAGCATATTTTTATCCCCTCACAATCATGTTTTAAATGATATGGGAATATAAAATATGACATAATTCAGCTTTGTAAAAGTAGAATGCCTCCAAGACTAGACCTGCATCAAAGAATGCTATTAAACTATTATGTGATGCAACGTTATGTTTTATTGGCAAGAAAAAAAAATGCACTAATTGTGGAGTTGCTGCATGGGTGATTCCATGTCTGTACATTGCTGAGAATGTATAAAAAATAACTGAGGATTGATTGACTTCCTCTCTCCCTTCTGCCCTCCCTTCTTTTTCTTTAGTATATTTTTGTATTTGAATTGAACAGTTCACCTTACTCTCATGTGAGTTGCAACTCTGGGTGTTTTCAAAGTCAATTTCATACTCTCCTGTATTAATCAACAGGATACCTGGCCCTCACATATACACACAGGGAAAAAATAGTATGCCATGATAAGGTACTTTTGTTGATGTGTTTATTGATATTTTAGTCATATTGAATATACTACAAAGGAATTTTAAATGGAATCCTCTTAATCATTTTTATGTACATCAAGTGAAAATATTACAGTATATTTATGTTTTATTTGCAGTCAGAACAATATTTTCCATGCCTTTTTTCTCTCTAGATAGATTAATGAATAAAATATGATTACTTGATTCTAGATGTGACACAAATGATATAAAATAAGTAGATGGAGGAGTGATATAAATATCACAAGGGAATTATTTCCTTTTTATGTAAGAAGACTTGTCTCCAAAGTTTGATTTAGAAAGTACAAAGACACATTTCCTTCTTTATTAGTCTATTGCTGTTTGAGCTTTACAAACAGAATTTAAATTTGTGTCTACCTATTCCCATCTTCAACATGGAGATGCTCAGAAAAATTTAAAAAAAACAATTAATTCATACTTATTTTGATCAGAGTGGTAAAACACACATCTTCTCTTGCCTTTGAGTGTCACTAAATTATAGTAGCTGAAGATTGTGTACGTGTTTTGGAATCTGCATAAGCAACTCCCTTGATTTTCATAAAGTATACATTCGGGTCATAACTTAATAGAATTTTTGTCAAATAATTGCTTCCTATCTGAGTGTCTACTCATCCATCATCTGTGTCTGTGGTTCATGTTAAGTATCAGTGAGTGGTTATTAATCTATAAAGTTTTAGAAACATGAAAGAGTGACAGTAAGTTCCATTTGTTAGCATGGTTACTAACACAGTGTACTCTGACAGAATCTGGATGACTTATACTGGGCTTGTTGGCTGCATTTCAATTTCAGTATAACAGACTCTGAAGCCCCCATTATATGATGTAAGTGATTTTAACCATTTCCACATTTCTTAAGTGAGAAATCTAATTTCTATCATCAGTAGTGCTAAAGTTTCTTGAAATAAATAGAAAAAGTTTGTTGCAATCTCTGATTAGCATTATCTTCTCTGAGCTCCCTTTAAGTAATATATAGCTATCACTTGGCTTCATCTTGGAATTAGTATAGACTTTCCACTTATGCTGTCCTCACAAGAATGTAGATGATTATGAAGTGCAATAGAATTTATCTTGTAAAAGAGATGTACCAGGCAATGTTTTTAAATGAGTGGCTACAGTTTGATTGGAAAGAATAGTTCGCTCATGAACAGGTAGTGCTTGTACTCTGCCCTCTCAGCAGAAAATAGTGATGAACAATGTCATGTCTTCTATGGGAAGGAAATATGTGGTTGGTCCTGGACAGTAAAAATGCAGCCCTTTTGAGGCTTAATAAAACTATTTGAAGGCATTGCTTTAATTGCATGTTAGTTGTGGGGAGGGAAAGCTATTTCTAAAATTTTATTTTATTTATACCCATCCTGGCTCATGCCATTTTTGTTTTATAAATCAAGAGTTGAAAAAAGTTATTTTACTTATTACCTGTCTATGTAGAACATTGGAATTTTCCCCACTGATGTACATATACAGCACAAGATTGCAATAAAATAATTTTTAAAAATCAGTAATTATTTTTTGTTAAGCACTTGAAACATTCAGTGAATAGTTACTGTAGTTGCTATGTTGACAAATAGTTTAAAATACCTTATTTATTTTTTCCTCAATCTTTCAAAGTAGGTAGTATTAAACACAGAGCATCAGTTTCTTCATCTGCCACAAATAAGTTAAATGTGCCCAGGTCACTTATTTCATGAGCAATAGAGCTGTGATTCAGACTACTTCTATCTGACTCTAGAGTTGATGCTCTAAACAACTATCTCATGGGACTTTCCACAGCTTGGCTGTATTACAAAGTTGATAAGAATAAGATTGATTCTGATTAATTTCTGTGATTTAAAGGACCTGCACAAAATGTTGTCAGGAGGTCTTTGGGTATTCAATTTTGAACATATGATTTAAGGCTGCAAAGGTTATAACTTTTAAATAAAGAAGGAGGAATTTAAATCAGACTTAAGAATTGACTTTCTGGAACCACTGTGTCCATAATTGGCAAGGGAGTTGTGGGATTGGCACTCATCTTTTTAGGATGATCTCAACACTGGTATGCCTTTAAAAAGCCCAACAGAAGAACATTATTCTTAATATCTTAACTAAACTGATGATTCCAAGAAAGTTTTCTAGGCAAAGATCTGGTTCTATAACACTAGAAAAGAAATTTTATTTTCACTTTATTGTCTTTGTCACTGGCTTAGTCACCCTGTTCAAAATTTCTATAACAGAAAAATTTCCATGTGAAGAACAAACTTCTGACTCCATCTTGGGAAAGGAGGAGGAGGGGCATTTATATACTGATTTTTGCAAAGGAAACCATCAATAATAGAACTTAAAGAAAACAAAAACTTCAGGTAGAGAAGAGTAGTGTGACAACAACAGAGCAAAAAGTGGATGTGAGGTCGGGCGCAGTGACTCATGCCTGTAATCCGAGCACTTTGAGAGGCCAGAATGGGTGGGTTGCCTGAGGTCTGGAGTTCAAGACCAGCCTGGCCAACATGGTGAAACCTGTTTCTACTAAACATACAAAAAATTAACTGGGAATTGTGGTGGGCACCTGTAATCCCAGATCTGTGGGAGGCTGAGGCAGGAGAATGGCTTGAACCTGGGAGGCAGAGGTTGCAGTGAGCCCAGATCACGCCATTGCACTATAGCCTAGGCAACAAGAGTGAAACTCTGTCTCAAAAAAAAAAAAAAAAAAAAAGGTGGATTTGACAGGTATTATTCTGGATGGTAAAACAAGCAAACAATATGCTTTTGCACAGATTGACATCTGGATAAATTTGTCGTCTGATACTAAAGAAGGATGGCCAGAAGGTTGTGGCAGAGTGAAGGATCCACAAAATAATACATGTGTGTATGTGTGTGTGTCTGTGTGTCTGTGTGTACATAAACAATTTCAGAATATGTTTCTGCTAAGGGAATCTGGTTAGAGAATTGTGAAGGCTCTAGAAAGGTGATCTTGTGTTGTTTATACTTGAATACATGCAACTGTATTTGCTCTAAAATCCAAAGATTTATTCTGCCTGCTCCGTCCCAGTCAGTCAGTGCTTGGCGTGAATTGCTCTGGGTCACACACTGAATCACCATCCCCTGCTTTCGTGAAATACCACTTTGAATTCAATGTGCATTTACCTGTTTTGAAGCAGGCTGCTAATGGCTCTAAATACAAGGTCAGAAACGTTTTTAATAGAAACTCACTGGTCCTCTGTGTCATTTTTGCTTTCATGAAATATTGTGGCCGCTAAGCCTAGTGGATAATAAAAGCGTAGTTTCCTGTCAACCACAATAATCTGCTGGATTGAATCCTGAAGTGTCTATAAAAGCATGTTTTTGTTTTAGACTTCACCTATCAGCGTGTTGCTCATCATTTTGAACTTTAATCCACATTATTTATAAAATGGATGGTGTAATATGTTTTGGCATAATGACATATCTGAGAATTGACTTAGTTCACCTTAAAATAATGTTGGAATCAGCAGAGTGAAATCCAGGCTGTAATTAGAACTATCTCTGTAATTTAAGTATGAATGAAAAGTCATATTGTAAGTATTTTACCCAGGAAAAGATATCTTGATATGGGGGAATTCTAAAGACTTTCTTATATTTAAGAATTCCAGAGAGACTGTAAAATCTCTTCATCTCACTATCTGGATATAAATCAGTGCAACAGCATTATAATAAAGTGGGTTGCTTGGTCAGACATACATACTGTGGTTGAAAAATGTAAAAATAAATTGATTTTTTTAAACCCCAGCTTCACAACCTTGCTCAATTTCTTCTTCCTTGATCAAAGTTAAGCTGTTTGTGTATGCAGCTACTATTCGCAATATTTATTAATACTGATAACACTGACATAAGATTCAGTTGCATCTCAAAAGTTTCTACAAAGGCATTCTCTGATGTTCTAGGAGGACAGTGTCAGTCTGCCCATGGCAGAGGTACAAGCATACAAATGGTGTGGTTCTAAATGTCACAGCAGAGTCCCATTTCTCTCAAATTGGCAGGATCAACTTGAAGACCAAGTCGCAACATTCCCTGATAGCATGCATGTGCATGTCAGCACAACAGTTAGCTCATCAATTTTCCCAGTGCCTTGCATAAAATAGATGTGAGGGGAGAGGAAAGTATTGTGACATTGTATAAAATTCCATATATTCATATACCCTAGTTCAGGAGTTCTCCAAACCTGTGTGTTCAGTCCATTGCACAGTGGTGGTAAGTAGTTCATGGCATGACATTAAATGACATGAGGGAGGAAGTGGCTCTTTCACCACACCACTGAGTCCTTTTGGTCATCTGGAGGAGGTCTGAGCTGGGAGCTGGTCTTCTTTAGAACGACTTGCTTTGCAAAGTATGGTTTTCAAATCAGTAAGTAGCATCAGCACTGCAGGAAAGTTATAAGAAATGCAGACTCTCAAGTCCCATACTAGCCTAAGTGAATTATAATCTGCATTTAAACAAGATTTCCAGGTAATTTGGATACCTATTAATATTTGAGAAGCACCCCACTACAGGTGTGCGAGCATTGGCTTTTTACTGGGTTTTAACAGAGTGGATGGTTAAATTTTCAGTAATTTTCAAAGCTGGTTAATGGTCAATTGGAAGCTTAAAATTGGTCATGGTGGAAGTATTTATACCATGGAAATCAGAAAACATTGCAAAGAAGACTTTTTTCTTTCAAAGAGCCACTTATTAAATATTAACCTGCCTGCCTCTAACTATCACTAGTCTTTCTTTTTAGCAAATAGTGAGATGACCTCAGGCTTTTAACAGTGTCTAGTTTAGTAAAAATAAAACATTACTTAAAATACTAATCTCTCTGTACTTTAATTTGGTTATATCTACAATGAGAATGATGATAAAAAAGTAATGATAATATTATAAAGTGATATCGAATAGTAGGTATGAATCTATATGTGTATATGTGTGTATGTGTAGTTCTTCTTTATGATTTAATATTATCTGGGTACTTTCTAAGTGTTCGCTATTGACCTTGTAATTTTAAAGTTATAGTCCATTACGGCAAGTAATATTAGCTTTCCATTTAAAATAAATATTTCAAAACTGGAGCATGTTTCAATAAAATTTAAAGTAATAATACAGATGATTTAAGAATCTGGCAAAATCTTAGAGATGGCATTTAAATTTTTCAGTCTCTAGAAGCTTCCTACAGGTGATGTGATGGGAATGACCTATGTGGATGAAGGGATTCCCCTGAATTGGGCTAATTTCTCCCCAGGTCTTGGGTATTGGCCATCTCTTAGTTGAAACAGCTACATCCCGTCCAGTGGTTCATGTTCTGGCCACATCCACCACCATGATGTTCAGGTAGCAGAACACCATGTGGCCACACTGAGTGGCCACAGCCAGGAAGTGTGTGGGTGGGGCTGGGCCCCAGATGGATGACATTTGGCCAGTGGTGGTAATGATAACTTGGTCAATGTGTGGCCTCCTGGAGAGGGTGGCTGGGTTCCTCTGCAAACATTCACCCAGCATCAAGTGTTGTCAAGGCTGCAGCATCGTGTCCCTGGTAGTCCAATGTCCTGGCAACAGGAAGAGGCACCAGTGATCGACACATTCGCATCTGGAATGCATGCTCTGGAGCCTGCCTGAGTGCTGTGGATGCCCATTTCCAGGTGTGCTCCACCCTCTGGTCTCCCCACTACAAGGAGTTCATCTCAGTCCATGACTCTTCACAGAACCAGCGGGTTATTTGGAAGTACCCAACCATGGCCAAGGTGGTTGAACTGAAAGGTCACACATCCCGGGTCCTGAGTCTGACCATGAGCCCAGATGGGGCCACAGTGGCATCCGCAGCAGCTGATGAGACCCTGAGGCTATGGTGCTGTTTTGTGTTGGACCCTGCATGGCAGCAGGAGCAGGAGAAGGCCAGTGCAGCCAAAAGCAGCCTCATCCACCAAGGCATCTGCTGAAGACCAAGCCATCACCTCGGTTGTTTTTAATTTTTCTAATAAAGTCATGTCTCCCTTAAAAAAAAAAAAAAAAAAAACTCTGAAGATTGAGAAGTTGCACAGGAATAGCACTCAGAGGCAACTGTGCATTGTCTCTCTGTGGTATGGCTAGACCTTTAGAGAAACCAAACATGCTCTTCTCTTCACAAAGAAATGGCAGAGGAAAGGGCTACCTATTTGACATGTACTCTGTAGAGACCACGATTACTGTGAATTTGATGGGTAGGAAAAAGATGGAGTGACCGTGGACTGGGTGATCCTGGAAATAATAATTTGAAAATTACCTTAGATGCTGATTCATTTAGAGATTCTAGATTAGTTGGTGGTCTTGTTCTTATCCATTGGCTGACCGAAATGTTCTTTCACTTATACTCCCTTCTCAGTTGGTTAATTCTGTTTCAACATTTAAATGACATCCCCTCTAGGAAGTCTTCTTTAATGCTTCCAAGATGAGTGGCTACACATCCCTCTGTATTTCTTTTAAACCTTCTAAGACTACATTTCAGTGAATTGATTATGTATTTCTTTACTCTTGAAACAGATTCTTTGCTTCCTGAAGACAGGAGTTCTGAACCATTTGCCTTTCTCTCCCCCAATACGTGACAAACAGTATATGGTCATTAAATATTTCTATAATATTTCTAAAAAATAAAAATAAAAAAAATAAAATCTAATAAAATAAAATTTAACATATTAAATCCTAAAAAAAAAAAAAAGAAAGAAACTGAAGAGTTAGGGAATGGTGTTTTAACAAATATTTTATAAATAAAATAATCAAGAAAATAATAATAGCATCTATCAAGTGGTGGTGTTGAATGAATTATATGAGCTATGCATGTAACGGTCTTAGCAAGGTGCTTAGAATGTAGCCATCCCTCCACCACACACAAATATTATCATAATCTATTAGTTATAATAATTAATATTCATTGTAATTGTGTTATGAAGAATGAAGAAAAAAGTTTATGAAGGTTACAGAAATCCTTGTGTGGTAGAAAGAAACCCAAGACACTTTAGGATACTGCTGGGAAATTTGTTTCACACACACAAAAAATAATAAATAAATAAATAAATAAATAAATAAATATTTCTATAATGAGAGAAAGGGTCTTGTACAGAAAGAATATTGAAGTTACATAGGTTCAAATAGCGGTTCTTTCTTTACTTACAGGTGTTCCTTTAGTGAATCAATTATTCTCTGCCTCAGTTTTGAACACAACAAGGCAAGGCATTATAAGCTTTATCTAACAGTAAGATATTGTGTTAGTGGATACTATTTATGACTACACACATAGCCCCTTTTTAGTTAACCTACTCATTCTGACTAGTCAAGCTCTGCCATTGTATAACATTGGTCCAGGGTCTATTATCATTTTTAAACATATTCTGGTGAGTTCAGGTAGGGAGAACTCACTGCAGTCCATGCCACAGTCCATCCAACAAGCCGCAGTGCATACTCAGTGCCGCTTGGTGGTTTCCATGAAAGTATCTATTACGAATTTAAACTGAGATGAAATTTTCTTATCCCAGAATCTTTAGCAACAAAGCAGATGTCAGAATATACTTGCAGAGTGTTTGGCAAAATTTTAAAGAACTATGCATGCTAGCCTATCCTAACTGACTTACCAAGTGTATCTTTTTTAGTCTTCAAAACAAATTTGCCTGGTCTGTATTATTATCATTGTTTCATTGTTATTGTTATTAACTATCTCTCCCTCCCCTGTTATACAAATGATCAGTGTACGAATTAGAATTCAAACCCCAAACAGGCTGACACTAGAGGTCACTCTCACAACGTTCTTATTGTTCTGCTGCTGTAGAACTCAGGCCAACCAGGTATCTTGGTTCATGCTGTAATCCCAGCTGTTTGGGAGGCTGGAGTGGTAAGATCACTTGAGGTGAAGAGCTCAAGATCAACCCCCTCCATTTCTAAAAATAATAGTAACAATAAAATTAGCCAGGCATGGGGTGGTACATGCCTGTAGTCCCAGCTACTCTAGAGGCTGAGGCAGGAGGATCACTTGGGCCCATAACTCTGAGCCTGAGTAAACAAACAAAGATACAAACAAAACGTATGCCATTGAAGAATAGCATACATGGCTTTTGCACATTCAAGTACGGTCTATCATGGAGTAGGGGAGAACTGGAAAGTACAAGTCCCATTTCTCTGAGAAGTGTTTAGGCTGGGGTTCTATGACTAGCATGGATCTCAGCATGTGTGTAAAAATGCCTTTCCCCACTAGCACCATCCTCATCCTCCACCACAGGGAAGGCCTTTGAGCACCTTTGTGACACCCTCATACCTTGCCAACTTTTACTGCAGAGGTCACATAGCTTCACTCTGCTCGTTCATTTGTCTTTTCTCAAAGCCTCTCCATGGCAGGAATCCTGTCATCACCACACATCTGGCCCAGGATAACCATACGAATTCCAGCTTACTGAGTATTCCCCGCCATCTGGCTGGTTTACAGGTGTCTTATTTCTGAACCACACAACTGTCCCATTAGATAGGAATGACTACTAGTGGCCCTTTGCAGAAGAAAAGACTGAAGCTCAGAAAACTTGAATATCTTGTCCATCGTTACAGAGACAGCAAGTAGGGTGAGCTGGGATCCAAAGTCAGGTGTATCTGTTTCCAGAACAGACAGTCCTCAGCATGTGCAAGCCTCCTTTAGCACCGCCTTCTCCCTCAGGTCTAGAAAGAGCACAGCATGGGTGTACTGTAAATGATTTTAGAGTAATAAATGGCTTTGCCATTCAGAAACATACAAAGATTTGGGGATTTCTTTATGGGGACTTTTTGAATTTTGTTTAGTTTAAGTTTTGAAGCCTGCCAAAGTCTGCTCACAATCTGGGATAAGAGAAAGCCTTAAGGGAAAACTGTTTTAAGGGGAAGATTTACTGCAATTCCAGGGAAAGGAGAGAATGTTGTTCTGGACTTCTTTTTCTCTGTGTTGGCCCCCTATTGAAAAACATTATTTTTTTTCTTCCATTTCAAAAGCAACTGCTGCTTGCCATGGCTCCTCTGTGCACTCATCAGGGTTGAGCCCTTTTGAATTATAGAGTCTCAGTGATTGAGCTAAGCCCAGGCGAAGAATGACAAGCAGGGTGATTCCACTGGCCATCTTGTTAGATCGGATTCTGCCTGTATTTGCAGTACAATCTGGGTCTGCCCCTTTCATCTGGCTTCACTAAGGCCACTCACCAGCCCAGCTAATGTTAATGACTTTCTAGCTTTCTTATTCTGAGCCAGAATGGAAACAGAGACCTAGAGGTGAAAGGTTCCCTCTCCTATGATGAATTCCCTGAGCCACACTGTCCCCGATGGTGTCCTGAGGAATTATTTTCCCGTTTAGTCTAACTCAGCAAAGCTTCTCTCTGGGATCTGCGGTGAAAGTTATTTCTTTAAAAATATTTTTTTTTTTTTGGTGAGGGAAGAAACACATTTGCCACGCTGAAGGTAAGCAAAAAATGTATCTGACACCTCAGGTAATGGGGATTTTTTTTGTGTCCATGTCTTTCTGAATCTCTTCAGTAGAACAGTACATTTTTTAAAACTATATTTTATTCCCAAAGGAGCTTTCTATAATTTAAATCTCCTCTTTAACTGTACATTTTGAATGGGGACCCTGATACTGTCCTGATTATAGCATACAAGCTGGACATTACATAATTTTTCTCTGGGAGCAATCTAATTTTATTCACTCATTATTAGCTTCCTGGCAGAGAATTGCATTCGCACCCTGAACTGGGCAATCCCTTCTGATGAATCCTGGAAACTAAGATTGTAAAAATGGGGGTAAATTCCCCTCCCATTCTCATTTGTATTTTTTTTAATGTTGTTAATTCAAAGCTATTTACTTCACAGAGTTCAGCATCAAAGGAACCAAAATGGGTCTTTAAACAGGTTTAAAAAAAGGAAAGAAAAAGTAAAAGACCTATAGTCTGTTTGACAAGTGGACTGTGTTAGCATACACCCCGAAGTGTTAAAACAAAAAAGAATGGAAGAAAGGGAGAAAGGGGTGGAAAGAGGAGAAGGAAATCAAGAAGGAAGAGAGGGAAATGTGAGAGAAAGAAGCAAGGAGGAAAAAGAGAACTTCTGTTATGCAAAACAGTTTCTGATAGACCACATAGCTGTGAATGAAAACTAAAATCCAAATAAAGCTTAAAAATAAAAGGACTTACTATCCTAATTACTTATCCTAATTCTTCAGCTCCACTTTCTTAACTCAAGAGTTTGAGAAGTGCCTACTATTGTTCACCTAAGGTGCTTTTGAAAAGCAGTGATTTTTGTTTTAAAACTGTTCGAGTAGACCCTTATCTTTCTTCCTCCTTGTTTTTGCAGGAAATTTCAATGAAAAGAAAAGCCAATGGATTGTGGTCTTAGAAAAGCTACTTAGATGATGTCCGTTTCCCGTGCTATAGACACGTGGCAGAGCTGTAAGTAAATGCCCCGCACTGCATGATGAATTGGATGGCTACAGACCGAAGACAAAAAAAATAATTGTCTCATTTTCGTGGTGATTTGCTTAACTGGTGGGACCATGCCAGAACGGCTAGCGGAAATGCTCTTGGATCTCTGGACTCCATTAATAATATTATGGATTACTCTTCCCCCTTGCATTTACATGGCACCAATGAATCAGTCTCAAGTTCTAATGAGTGGATCCCCTTTGGAACTAAGCAGTCTGGGTGAAGAACAGCGAATTTTGAACCGCTCCAAAAGAGGCTGGGTTTGGAATCAAATGTTTGTGCTGGAAGAGTTTTCTGGACCTGAACCAATTCTTGTTGGCCGGGTAAGCTTTGTTTTTAAGATCTCAATTTCAGGGTCTGTTAGTTGTCTTAAGATGTTTAATACCAGATTTTTTTTAGTTGTGACCACACAGCTGTAAATTCTTCAGGCCAGATGGTTAGTGAGTTTACCTGTTGTTCTGTTAGGAATACGATTAATCCCAAGGCAACAGTTTTAAATGGTCTTCTAGGGAAAACTTCTCCTTCCACCTCTTCCACCTGTATCAATAAAATATAGCACTGCTTATATAATGCATAAAGAAATAACATTTTCTTTCTCATTCGCATTTCTCATTCTCTAATTTATAGTACTTGGAAGAGACAGGCATTTTTTCTCAGTCTGAATTCCTACCACTTCAATTACTAAGAGTGTATTTTGTTTTAAGGCCATGTAGATATGTATAATTGCAGGTAGATATTTATTTTTTTTTGTTTTATCATCTGTTTTTTCAATAATTAACCTAAGACGGAGAAAGGGAAATTCTTAGAGTAGATGCTCAACTGTGCATCGTAGTATTTGAAAAACTTCACAATAGGAAACTAACTCATTCACTGTCAGACAAAATCAAATGTACACAATCAAAATTTTGATTTAGTGGAGGGTGTGTGTGTGTGTGTGTATGTGTGTGTGTGTGTGTTAGACTGGACTTACATTTGTTTTGTTGTTGTTGTCAGGTTAGACAATTTTTTTGTGTGTAGACATGGGCTGCTTCTTTTCCAAAATCACACTGTGGGTTATTGGAGACTATATATGTTTATTCCTCAGAACTGTTCATAAGCTCCTTTTAATTTTGACGCACACCATCATGTAGGTATAATTGCAATTATGAGCCTGCCAATGACTGGTTTTCTTGATAAGTCAGTTTCAGAGCTGAATCAGGCCAATGTTATTCACTTTCCAAATGCCACGATTTAAAAGAAAAGTAGAAAGGGAATTAAATAATTGGTCTTCAGGACTTGAGTTAACTCTTTATGTTTCACTGGGAACCTCTGATTGCATTCTGCTTTTACCCCATTGTCTTGCAAAACAAATTGAGCTCCCCCAAGGATTATGTTTCTCATTTCATATGGTTCTACTTGGATGAAGAAAGTCTGCATGAGGCGATATCATGAATCATTACATGGATATTTATTGAGCCTTTCCTATGTGCCAGATGCTCTGTTAGGCATGGGAGGCACGTCAATGAACAAAACAATGATCTCTGCCTTTCAGGAACTTACATTTTGGCCAATACTGAGTGTTTATTATGTGTTGAACACTATTGTAAAAGCACTTTGTGGGCACCAATCTTTTTTATTCTAACAATAACCCCCCTTCAATATATGCCTATGTGTGTTTATTTGCATGTATGCATACAAATATATGTGTGTTAAACAAGTCTGTACTCCCCTTGTCATAAGTTCAAATATAAAAATCTCAGAAATATATATATTTTTTGTATCCTTGATACAAACTCAGGTAGCAGAACTGACTTGAGGCTATTTATATCATAATGCATCCCGTAATTTTGATTATTCATAGATTTTGCTGCAAAAATGTTAATGTGGTTGATTACAGGGTGCTGCCCCAGACCCTGCTGAGCGTGTTACTTACCATATAGTTTATATACCTTAATATGTTTCTAAAATATGAAAAGTTTTTAATTCCAAAATACATCTGGCCCTGTGAGTTTTGGATATGCGATTTCTTTACCAGCATTATTGTATCTTTTCTGTAGATGCAAAACTGAAGTTTAGATGGATTAATAAACCAAATCAAGATCACAGAGCTGGTAAATTACCTACCTGAGTTTGAATCCTGTTGGAAATTCCAATTGCCCATTATTTCACCCACTATGCCTTATTACATATTAATAACTAGCTAACTGGAGCATAAACTGCAATTTACACTTAAAAGGTAATGAGTATAGAATGTAAAGTCTCTAAATGCCTATTTCTGGATGTTCAAAACTTCTTTAATCAGCCCTAAGGCAAGACATTTTCATGCCATATGAAATTATGTGAATACATGCATATTTATATAATGGACACCTTCTTGCTCTTCTTAGTTACCTCTTTATGAAGGTATGTCACTCTGTGTCTTGCCTAATGTAAATAAGAAAACATGCAAAACAAATGAACAAATCAAAACAAATGAACAGGAGAACATTTCATTTTTATCTGGGTAGAAAAGGTAATTAACATGGGGTTGCTTTGAACTCAGAATCAGATAACTGATTTCACCTCCATTCCTTACATGAAGTAATAAAGATAGAGGTAAACAGTCAGGCATTCAGCATCTTCTTGTGACTTAGTGATACGTGAGACTTTCATGCTTCTCTGAAGGATGGAAATGTTGCCAGTGAACCCAAGGATTTTGAAATAGTCAAAATGCTTTTGAGTCTTAGTGATGGGTTTTATCTAGCCTTTTCACGGCTTCCTACCATGACCAATTCCCAAACAATTGTTAAATCAGAGTTTATTTTCTGGAAACTTTTCTGCAAACATTTCCCATCATACCTATTTCCCTTTAAAGAAAAATGATCCTGAATTATGACAGTGTAGCCTTGGAGGATCTTGGTTTGTAGAGTAGCCAAAAATACATTTCAGGTGACTGCTTCAGATTAAAAGTCAGGCTGAGTGCGGGGATGATCCATATCGGGGTGCCCACCGGTGCTTTACAGTGTTTTATCTCTGTGCACACTCTTCCGCATCCGACTCTTTAAACCACTTCACCTCCCAGCTTCTCCCTAGGAACCGGCTGAGAAGCATTACTTACTTACAAGCACACCTGCTCTTTGAAAGGCCCTCCTGTGAGTCACCATGGTAGGGCCTCTGACCTAGCGGGCTCAGTTCATGCTCAAGGGCAGAGCTAGTTTTTGAGTGATTGGTTCTTCAGTGCTTCACATATAACCTTACAGCATCCATCATCTGTTTTTAGTATATTGGTAAGCAGCTGGATGCTGAGAAAGAGGCTTAGCATTAGAGATGTACTTCTCTCAAGGTTTGAATATGGGCTTGGCCACTTTCTGGATGTTAACCCTGAGAAGGTTACTGAAGTTTTTCAATGATCATACAAATAAGATAAATAAGAATTTGTAAGAGTAAAGAAAATAATAGAAGCATAGTGCCTGCTATATAGTAATTGTAGTTGTAATTACATTCTTAATTGTATGTGTGTGTGTATGTGTTTGTAGTTGGAGTGGTAGACAAATTAACAATTACCTCACTAGGTGAACAACAAGACTCTGGGAGCCCAAAGAAGGGCCTTTTCGCTGGTACATATTTTGTGGTGTAGAGATGATGTTTCTATGTGTCTTGAAGGGTCACTGGCCCAGGGAGTGGGGTAGGAAGTGAAGTCCCCCAGCAAGATAGAGAGATTTATGCAAAGTCATAAGGGAGGGAGTAAAATGACTGAGAGTAAGATGCTTCCCTTGGTCAGAAGCAACATAAGTCTTTATATTTTCTGTTAAAATGGAATGAAGTCGGTGGTCATATATATTGGTTTCTGTTTGAGTTAGGGTCTTGCTCTGTCACTCAGGCTTGAGTGTAGTGTTGTGTTCATAGCTCACTGCAACCTCGACCTCCCAGGCACAAGTGAATAGTCCCTCCTTAAAAACTGGGACTACAGTCATGGACCACCATGCCTGGCTATTTTTGTTTAAATCTTTTGTAGAGATGGGGTCTCCCGTGTTTCCCAGACTGATCTTGAACTCCTGGGTTCAAGCAGTTTTCCCGCCTTGGCTTCCCAAAATGCTGAGATTACAGGTATGAGCCACCATGGCTGGCCTGGAAGTCATATTCTTAGAGAGGCTTTCCTTGTCAATTCTTCTAAAATGTAATTGTTCCTCCTTTAATGTATCATACCATTTGTCTAAGTTTGATTTTTGTTTCTTCCTGATGATCATTATCTAACATACTCTATACCTTATCATGTTTATTATTTGTCTCTTCTAGGATATTGGTTCCACAGAGAAAAGAAACTTTGAGTCCTTTAGTCTTTACTCTGTGTCCCCAGAACCTAGAACCCTGCCTTCCTATAGGAACTTCTCAGTAAATATTTTACATGAAAAAAATAAATGCATAAATTTACTTATATAATAGAAGAATTTGTAATAGTCATATAACCTCAATGGCATTTTTCCATAAAGGGGTTTTCATGTTCTCTCTTTCATATGGGTATTTCATCGGCCAACTGGGTAGTTAAATTTTTTTTCTATGTATTGATTTTGTAAGTCTTTCTTTGAGGTATGGGCATGAAGAAAAAGTTAACTGGTTTAAGGAACTCCCTTTCAAAGGCTGCAAGGTTACCCCTGTGGAGACTGTCTTCCTTACTTACCACTGTGTTAGGCAACACGTTGTCTTCCAACTATCTTCAGACTTTTGTGTTTATGCTTATAGTACAAACTGGAGCAGAAAGTTTTTGTCTGGAATTCTGAAAAGCAAATACCAGCCAGACAGACTGTATTCCTGCCTGTAGTTCTCTGTGGACCAAGGCAGAGCAGAGTCTGTTCATAAACACATAAACACTGAGTATGTCACATCTTTGTGTACCTCAGTGTTGACTTTCTTTAGAAATTGTGGCAGAGAAAAAAGTGGCTCATGGGATGCCTAACCCAACTATGCTGATTTGTTCTGGTCTTAGAAAAGAGGGAGAAAACCTGTGGTTGTTTTTGATAAATCTGGCAAACAACACAAAAATCTCATCCTGTGGTAAAATGTGCATAGATTCTTCATGGTAGACAGCTGGGTGTCATTATAAGAACCCTTGGCTGTAAGTCAGGATGGTGACTGATACAGCCATGCCACAAACATTTAAGCACCTACTATCTGCAGAGTATTCCATTGCCAGTAGATTCTCAGTTCTGATCAAACACAGATCTGTCTATGCCTTCTGCATGGAGCCAATGAACTACTAGAGGGAGACAGATATTAAAACAGATAATCACATGAAGAAACATCACAAGAAAACTGAAATAAGTACTCTGAAGTGAAGAAATGTGGTTCTATGGAAGCATATACAGAGGACGCTGCCTTATTCGATGCGAGGATGGAATCTTCCCAAAGGAAATAGCCCAGAAGCTGATAATGCGTTAACCTGCTGAACCAGGGTGCAGGAATAAAGAGAAAAAGAACATTTTCAATAGAGGAAATAGCACGTTCAAGGCTATTTACAGAGCTGAGAGAGGGTTGGGGTAACTGAGTGTGTCCTGGTCACTTCTGGCTGTGTAGCAAGTTAACATAGACTGGGTGGCTTATAAACAGAAATGTATTTCCCTCAATTCTAGAGGCTGGTAGTCTTCAAGAGCAGGTTGCCAGGTGGTTGGTTCTGGTGAGGGCCCTTTTCCAGGTTGTAATCTGCAATCTTCTTGTATTCTCACATTGGCAGAAAGAGGGCAAGGAAGCTTTCTGGGTCTTCTTTTAGATGGGCTGTAGTCCCCTTCATGAGGGCTCCACCCTCATGACCAAATTACTTTTCAAGAGACCCACCTCTTACTACCATCAAATTGAAGATTAGAACTTCAACATATGAAGGTCATAAACGTTCAGTCCATTGCACTGTAAGACAGAGAAATAGGGTTAAAGTCTTTTACATCAAGTTAGAAAGATAAACAAGGATCTCTTGGACATCTAGCTTTTTTCTCTTTTAGTTCTATTACAAAGTAATTGGGGAAAAAATCACTTCTGTTAAGTGTAATTTTCTCTCTTCTGAGTGTATGGGATTAATATATTATATATTTGAGGTACAGCATACAACCCCAATGGAACAGGAATACGCACACACACACACACACACACACCCACATACCCTCCCCACACACCCCACATCCTCATTGAATATCCTTTTTCAAAATCCTTGGGACCAGAAGTGGTCCAGATTTGAGATATTTTCAGATTTTGAAATATTTGCACATATATTGAGATGTCTTGGAGAGTGGTGCCAAGTCTAAACATGAAATTGATTTATGTTTCATATTTACCTTATACACATAGCCTGAGATACATTTTCTATCATTTTAAAAATAACAATTTTATGAAACGAAGCTTTGACTGTGACCCATCACATGAAGTCAGGTGTGGAATTTTCTTTTTTTTATTTTTAGTTTCTTTTTTTTTTTTTAATTGTATTTTAGGTTTTGGGGTACATGTGAAGAACATGCAAGATTGTTGCATAGGTACACACATGGCAGTGTGATTTGCTGCCTTCCTCCCCTTCACCTATATCTGGCATTTCTCCCCTTGTTATCTCTCTCCAACTCCCCACCCTCCATTGTCCCTCCCCTATTTCCCCCCAACAGACCCCAGTGTGCGATGCTCCCCTCCCTGTGTCCATGTGTTCTCATTGTTCAACACCCACCTATGAGTGAGAATATGCGATGTTCGATTTTCTGTTCCTGTGTCAGTTTGCTGAGAATCATGGTTTCCAGTTTCATCCATGTCCCTACAAAGGACACAAACTCATCGTTTTTGATGGCTACATAATATTCCATGGTGTGTATGTGTCACATTTTCCCTGTCCAGTCTATCACTGATGGGCATTTGGGTTGGTTCCAGGTCTTTGCTGTTGTAAACAGTGTTGCAATGAACATTCATGTGCATGTGGATATATACCCAGTAATGGGGTTTCTGGGTCAAATGGAATTTCTATTTCTAGGTCCTTGAGGAATCACCACACTGTCTTCCACAATGGTTGAACTAATTTACACTCCCACCAACAGTGTAAAAGTGTTCCTATTTCTCCACATCCTCTCCAGCATCTGTTGTCTCCAGATTTTTTAATGATTGCCATTCTAACTGGCATAAGATGGTATCTCAATGTAGTTTTGATTTGCATTTCTCTAATGACCAGTGATGATGAGCATTTTTTCATATGTTTGTTGACCTCATGTATGTATTCTTTTGTAAAGTGTCTGTTCATATCCTTTGCCCACTTTTGAATGGGTTTGTTTGTTTTTTTCTTGTAAATCTGTTTTAGTTCTTTGTAGATTCTGGATATCAGCCGTTTGACAGGTGGGTAGATTGCAAACATTTTTTTCCCATTCTGTTGGTTGCTATTTCACTCTAATGACTGTTTCTTTTGCTGTGCAGAAGCTGTGGAGTTTGATTAGGTCCCATTTTTCTATTTTGGCTTTTGTTGCCAATGCTTTTGGTGTTTTAGTCATGAAGCCCTTGCCTACGCTTATGTCCTGAATGGTTTTGCCTAGGTTTTTTTCTAGGGTTTTTATGGTGTTAGGTCTTATGTTTAAGTCTTTAATCCATCTGGAGTTAATTTTAGTGTAAGGTGTCAGGAAGGGGTCCAGTTTCTGCTTTCTGCACATGGCTAGCCAGCTTTCCCAACACCATTTATTGAACAGGGAATCCTTTCCCCATTGCTTGTTTTTGACTGGTTTGTCAAAGATCAGATGGTTGTAGATATGTTGTGTTGCCTCCGAGACCTCTGTTCTGTTCCATTGGTCTATATCTCTGTTTTGGTACCAGTACCATGCTGTTTTGATTACTGTAGCCTTGTAGTATAGTTTGAAGTCTGGTAGTGTGATGCCCCCTGCTTTGTTCTTTTTGCTTAGAATTGACTTGGCTATGCGGGCTCTCTTTTGGTTCCATATGAAGTTTAAGGTGGTTTTTTCCAGTTCTGTGAAGAAGGTCATTGGTAGCCTGATGGGGATAGCATTGAATCTGTAAATTACTTTGGGCAGTATGGCCATTTTGACGATATTGATTCTTCCTAACCATGAACATGGAATGTTTCTCCATCTGTTTGTGTCCTCTCTTATTTCGTTGAGCAGTGGCTTGTAGTTCTCCTTGAAGAGGTCCTTTACATTCCTTGTTAGTTGTATTCCTAGGTATTTTATTCTCTTTGTGGCAATTGTGAATGGAAGTTTGTTCTTGATTTGGCTCTCTTTAAGTCTGTTATTGGTGTATAGGAATGCATGTGATTTTTGCACATTGATTTTGTATCCTGAGACTTTGCTGAACTTGCTTATCAGTTTCAGGAGGTTTGGGGCTGAGACGATGGGGTCTTCTAGATATACAATCATGTCGTCTGCAAATAGAGAAAATTTGACTTCCTCCTTTCCTATATGAATACGCTTTATTTTTTTCTTTTTTTTTTTTTCGCTTTTTTTTTTGCCTGAATGCTCTGGCTAGAACTTCCAATACTATATTGAATAGGAGTGGTGAGAGAGGGCATCCTTGTCTAATGCCAGATTTGAAAGGGAATACTTTCAGTTTTTGCCCATTCAGTATGATATTGGTGGTTGGTTTGTCGTAAATAGCTTTTATTATTTTGAGATACGTTCCAACAATACCTAGTTGAGGGTTTTTAGCATAAGGGGCTATTGAATTATGTCAAAGGGCTTCTCTGCATCAATTGAGATAATCATGTGGTTTTTGTCTTTGGTTCTGTTTATGTGGTGAATTACGTTTATAGACTTGCATATGTTGAACTAGCCTTGCATCCCTGGGATGAAGCCTACTTGATCATGGTGGATAAGCTTTTTGATGTGCTGTTGCAATCGGCTTGCCAGTATTTTATTGAAGATTTTTACATCAATGTTCATCATGGATATTGGCCTGGAGTTTTCTTTTCTTGCTGAGTCTCTGCCGGGTTTTGGTATCAGGATGATGTTGGTCTCATAAAATGATTTGGGAAGAATTCCCTCTTTTTGGATTGTCTGGAATAGTTTCAAAAGGAATGGTACCAGCTCCTCTTTGTATGTCTGGTAGAATTCGGCTGTCAACCCTTCTGGACCTGGGCTTTTTTTGGGTGGTAGACTCTTAATTGCTGCCTTAACTTCAGACCTTGTTATTGGTCTATTCAGGGTTTCCACTTCTTCCTGGTTTCGGCTTGGGAGGATGCAAGTGTCCTGGAATTTATCCATTTCTTCCATGTTTACTAGTTTATGTGCATAGAGTTGTTTGTAATGATCTCTGATGATGGTTTGTATTTCTGTGGAATCTGTGGTGATATCCCCTTTATTGTTTTTTATTGCATCTATTTGATTATTCTCTCTTTTCTATTAATCTGGCTAGTGGTCTGTCTATTTTGTTGATCTTTTTGAAAAACCAGCTCCTGGATTTATTGATTTTTTGAAGGGTTTTTTTGTGTGTGCCTGTCTCCTTCAGTTCTGCTCTGATCTTAGTTATTTCTTGTCTTCTGCTCGGTTTTGAGTTTTTTTTTTTAATCTTGCTCCTCTAGCTCTTTCAATTTTGCCAATAGGGTGTCAATTTTAGATCTTTTCTTTCTTCTCATGTGGGCATTTATTGTTATATATTTTCCTCTAGACACTGCTTTAAATGTGTCCCAGAGATCCTGGCATGTTGTGTCTTCATTCTTGTTGGTTTCAAAGAACATCTTTATTTCTGCCTTCATTTCATTGTTTATTCAGTCCCCTTTTTTATCAGTTGAATGGGCAACTCTGTCTGCCAGGAACTCCAATTGCCAGCTAAAACGGCGCCCAGACCCATGTATTTTGTACAGAGAACCGCTGCGCCCCGGCACCGGCCAAAACAGCCCGCTGGCAGAAACAGCCCTGCTGGCGACCCGTGGGGCTCCTCCACCTGGGAATCTCCTGGTCTGTGGACCATAAAAATCCCTCTGGAAATGTGGTGGCCACTCACCCTCCGCGCTGGGAGCTGGAATCCTGAGTTGCTACTAATTGGCCATCTTGGATCTATCCTCTCAGGTGTGGAATTTTCTACTTTTGGTGTCAAGTCAGTGCTCAAAAACTTTCAGATGTGGGAGGTTTTCCAATTTCAGATTTTCAGATTAGAAATGCTCAGTGTGTGTGTGTGTGTGTGTGTGTGTGTGTGTGTGTGTAACATTGATTTTTGGCTCAGGTTGTTTTAGTCCTTGTTCTGTAAGTCCTGTGCTCTGCAGGTGGTCAGAATTCTTTTATACTAAATCTTATTTCTTACATAAACTTCTCTGCTCTCTATCCTCCCTTTTTTCCTCCTACCTGGGCTTCTGAGCTGTTCCTTATTTGGATGTAACTCTCTTGCTGGTAATGCCACATCTATTTATAATTCTCTTCCTCCAAGGCACTGACTCATTTTCTCTCTTTAAATATGACCTTCTAACCTTCCCTCTTCACTGAAACTTGGAAATCATTTGGGTGGTGCTTAGTATGAAGGACACGGGATGACAAATAATTAAACTATATTACAGTTTACGGTGTTTGTGACTGGTGAGAAAATTGCACTTGACATGCCATTATTTTTTTTGCTGGTCGTTTGCATGTTAAGTGTGCTGGACTATGCATTCACAGCTAAATTGTATCTTCGGCCTTGTGAGAACAATTCAGTCAGTTCCATGAAGCTTCTGCCTACTCAAACAGAGCCTTGTGAACCAATAATTTGGCAGGAATGCAAGTCAGCATTGCGTGTCTCAATCTGGCTAAACAACAAGAGTTTACTGCCTCTTCTCCAATGTCCCGACTTAGAAATAAGGGTATCCCAGAGCTGTTGGAAACTTTGGATGCTAATATAAATAAAGAGAATAATATTAGTCATTTACATTAGCAGAAACCCTAAACACACATGCACACCTACGCATGTACACACATATGCACATGGAGGATCTCTTAGCTGAGTTTTTGCATGAGAAAAACTGCAAATCATCTCTTAACCCTTTTTTTCCCTTGTAGCTCCAGACTGTCACTCTGTTCACCTCATTCGTTACCAAGGGACCAGGCTTATGTTTGTAGATGCTTTGAGAAGTGAATTCAACCAGCTTTCTTTTAAGGAGAGTCTTGCATATTTTGCCTACTTTTTGAGAATCACTTCATGAAGGCAGATATTTTTCCCACTTGAAGCAAAATAATAGCAGTCATATGTTTACGGATGACACAATCAGATTATATAATTCTGTGTCTTAAACAGATAGCAACAAGATAGTCAGTGTACAAAAAAGCAAGTGCAGAGTACTGATTCCTGTCACAAGTATGAAGCTGAAGTTCACAGGGAAGCATTGAGCAAATATAAATGCTGCATGACTGGAAAGTGACTCATTGCATATTCACATGACGGAATAGCATAAAGCAATTAAAAAATTAAGACTTATAACGTGAGAGCATGGTTGCAACTTAATAAATACCAGAGGCAAGATATAAAATGTGTATAGAATATAATAGTTAAAATACACATGTGATACAGTCAGAGTGCCTGACATATATCTGTTAAAATATGTATGTGCACATGAAAAATATATTTAAACATTTTTGTACCTATTTCCAAACTGTGAATATAGTTGTATTTATTCAAACTTTTACAAAAATAATGAGCCATTAGTACCCATTATTCTGCTCACCCATATTCAATACTTTTAGTCATTCTACTGTTATTTTTTTCAATTACCTCCACCCCCATAAATGCACACACATTGCCAATGCTCTTGGTTTAAATAGTTAATTTAAAGATAATGCAAATCATGTCTATAACCACTGTTTACTGTTTTGATGTGAAGATTTCTCCAGCTGAAAACAACATAGAATCATAAAATTTCCCAAATGCATGATTATATCTAATGAGTACATGATATCCAGGTAACCCATCTTAAAAATATTGAGGAGTTAATTTCTGACATTGATTCAGATTAGTAACTATACTGCAAAGCAATACAGGAGAACTTGTAAGAAAATATATCAATATATTCCATCTCTTTTCATGCAATATAGGTGGTTGGATTATGAGTTTTAAAAATTAATTTTCTGCATTTTATTTCCTTAATGTGCTTTTATTAAAATGTAAAGCATAATAAAATGAGAAAAAACGTCATATTTTGCAAGTATCTTAACATCAATGCCATCCATTCATAGCAAATTCTTAGGGGCTATTACTTAATGTGAAATTAATTTGGTAAATAGAATCTCACTTTAAAAACTACACCTGTGCTAACCACTTGTAGCATCAATCTCATCAATTAATAAAGCACCAGGCTTATTTAATCATTTTAATGAAACTATGAAGAGAGAAAGCAAAAAGAGAGAAAGAAAGCTACAATCTTTCTTCATTGCTAAATGCACATTAAACAAGTTCTGTAATAATAGAATAGACCAGATATTAACCAGATGTGAAGGTTTTATATTTGATTTTCTTAATGGGCAACTGAGTCTTCAAGTAATATAGTCAGCCTACAGGTTGCTTCTAATTTTTTCACTAGATAAGAATGACCTAGAAAAGTTATTTATGGAATCACGTTATTTAAAAAAGATAAAAGTGTTACAGCGTTTACAGAATTTCTTTTGGCCTGGCTAAGAATGTTTTCTAGACAGTGGTATTTTAAAAATAGTTCATTATTTTCCATCTGTACATATCATTTCCATTATAATTAACTTAAATTCACCCACTTGCATGCTCACACACACCTTCGCCTAATTTGATCATGCTTGTTTCTTTCCCTAAGTCATTGAATATTTTGATACACAGTATTTCGATACACAGCCTTGTCCATAATCAAAAATTGGAATACTCAGTTAAGATGTGAATATGTTTTCTCATCAGTACTGGCTCTCTCACCTCAGATTTTAATACGTTTAGAAATCCCTTTAGATGTTATATCCTGGAGAAGAAATATAATACACTACATTTTTATTACTCAAAGTGAGGTCTGCAGACCACCAGCATCAATACATGGGAGCTAGTTAGAAATGCAGAATTTCATTCAACATTTGCACACCGGACTTATTGAATCAGAATCTGTGTTTTAACACTGTCCCTAGGTAATTCATGTGCACGTTAAAGCCTTTAAAATGAAATATATATTTAGTTTTTAGGAAATCAGCCAATCATTAATCAATGCCTCTATGGGTAAGATCATGCTTTTTTGCTCTCTGTACCCAGCCAGAACCCCTTTTGAATACCACCCAATTTTTAAAAAAGGGTCATGGGGGCCAGTGTTTGGAAAAATCCTAGGTGATGTTTTGAAAAGAAACAGCTGCTTATTTTATTTGAACCCCATGGGGTAGGTGATGAACATGGTGGGCTGATGGGACTCCTTCCACATTGCATGTGATGGTGAAAAGCAACCACCTGTGTGTGCACCCATGTTCCTACTCCCAGCTAATTCCTTGGTGAGAACTGTTAACTGTTCTCTGCTCAGTTCTGTGGACTACTTCCTTTTCTCTGTATGTATTTATCACAATGAGGCAGATGCGTTCTGAAATCTACAGAGTATCAAATGTCACTGGACTTCCATGGAAGACAGTAGCAGAATCTAAATGAGACTGATCAGAAGGGCTGAGGAATATTGGGAAACAGCAGGGAATAAAACACTACACGAATATTTCTATTTCTCCCTATTCCTAAGAAAAACCCAGCAGGGTTGGATTTTTTTTTTTTTTTTTCTGTGAATATACTGTTGGAACTAGGAAACTGATAACATTATCCAGGGACATTAAGATGGGGTAGAAAAAGATTTTTTTGTTTTTTGAGACGGAGTTTTGCTTTTGTTGCCCAGGCTGGAGTGCAATGGCATGATCTCAGCTCATCACAACCTCTGCCTCCTGGGTTCGAGCGCTTCTTCTGCGTCAGCCTCCTGAGTAGCTGGGATTACAGGCATGTACCCCTGCTCTCACCTAATTTTTATTTTTGTAATTTTAGTAAAGACAGGAGTTTCTCCATGTTGGTCAGGCTGGTCTCGAACTCCCGATCTCAGGTGATCCAACTGCCTCTGCCTCCCAAAGTGCTGGGATTACAATCTTTGTGCATTGCTAAATGCACATTAAACAAGTTCCGTAACCATGGAATAGACCAGATATTGTCAGCCATGTAGTAAACACTCAATAGATACTATCACTTTATTCAAATTGCTTAAAATGCCTTTTTCTCTTGGCGCCAGGTGCAATCATGCCATCTGTACCTGGTGCCAAGAGAAAAAGACATTTTAAGCAATTTGAATAAAATGATAGTATCTATTGAGTGTTTATTATATGGCTGACAATATATTAAAGTTTGCCTATTCAATCTTCACAGAAGAAGTCCCCTGATAAAAGTACCATTATACACATCACCAGATCAGGAGAGAGTCACTGAAGGGCATAGTTATTTCCACCAGAAGGTGCAGGGTACACAAATAGTGATTACGTGATGAAGCCGGGAGTCAAATATGAGCATGGTGATCACAGAGTTTGTTCCTGTCACCATGGCAACACAGAATCGCATTTGAACCTTAGGTGGCTGGCGCTCAGTGTGCTAGGCAGTGACCCCAATTTGCAGATGAGAAAAGTGAGATAATGGAAGGAAAAAAAGGTATATTCTCATGACTCAGAATGTAAAAGGTCTAATAAGATTTGAGCAGACAATGAGAGATGTTTCTCTAATTACAAAGCCACCTCACGTAGTTTTGCACCTTTATATGCTTTGCTAGTCGGGGACAGTGCTGCATGTAAATCCCTTGAGAAAAGAAAAATGTCCCTGAGGTTTATGCTTGTCATGGCTTTGTTTTATTTATTTTATGAGAAGAAGAGATGACACTGGCATAGTCTGGGCCTGGGCAGAATGGATACCAAGTACACCGTGATTTGGGGGTTATTCTCCAAATATGGGGGTTAGCTCAGTATCTTGAATTTTTTACTTTCTCATTTAAAGATATACATTAAAAATAATTATGCTGATGAATAAGAAAAAATGATGGAGGAGTAGCAAAAAGAGAAAAATGATTTTATTGAGAATTTCAGACATTTTTCTAGGTGCTTTAAATATATTTACATATGTTATTATTTTCCATTTCACAGATTAAAAAATTAAGACTTTTGGTTGGAAGTAAATGTTCACTGGCTAGGTGACCAGAGCGTAATGATTCTGGCTTTGCCTGAACTGGGCAGAGCTTTTAACCTCACCAGAGCTGTAGCATGAAGTTAGGGAGTTCTGGAATCTTTTGCTAAAACTGGGCAATTTTCTAGGTTCTTCTTAAAATGAGAATCACCAGAACAGCAAAAAGAAGAGTGGGATGAAAAATAAAATCCTGTACACATAGACAGGATCTAAAAGAAGACAAAACACTTGTATAACCCTCCAGTTGCTTGAACTAATTGTGTTAATGCTGAATAATTTAGTAACAATTCCCTGTACTCTTGGAAACTGAGCTGGCAGACAATATTGCAGAGGCTCCAGAGGTGGGATCTATAATTTACTTAGCTCTCTGCAGTGACTTCCCTGATGCCCCTTGTAACTTTATGAGCCTTTTTCCAAATAGATACATGCTCCTCTGTTGCATCTTTTCCATTCCAGCCTGCATCTTGGTGACTTTCTCCTGAGCAGTTCTCTGGTGCACCTTGGCCACTGAGAATAACCCCTTTTTGCCTTTAGCAGATTCTCTGAGGAACGGTAATTTGATGAAAGAGCAAGCATGACTCTTAAAAATGACCGAATCCTGTAATTCCTAGAAGCAAGTCAGACTCCCTAGCCACTCAAAAGCTTTATTTAGAATGTGGCAGGGTTATTTATAGTGGAGTTTTTCTTTGCTTTTTTTATGTGCTTATAGGAACCTAAAAGTATAAATGAATTTCTCATTGCAGATTTCCTTTTGTCATACTCGTGTGTGTGTGTGTGTGTTTGTGCACATCCTATTATTTTTTCTCTTAAAGGAGCTTTGCTTTGGCAAAGCTCATCCTCTGATGGCATCCCTGACTTTGTAGGAACATTTGTAATCAGCTTTTCCAGGTGTTTTCAGAAATCATTATTAGATGTTTGCAATGGCTGGTCCTATTGATCAAGGCCACTGTTTTTCGAGTACTCTCTTCTGTTTTTCCTGTCATTAAATTCTTACCGTAAAGGTTTTAGTTTTTTTATAGCTAAGCCCCAATTTCACATCTCAACTACACTATTGGACATGCATTTAAGGCTGTGGCTTGTGTCTGTAATCTCAGCACATTGGGAAGCTAAGGTTGTGATCACCTGAGCCTGGGAGTTCAAGGGTGCAGCTAGCTATATGATCATGGCACTGCACTCCAGCATGGGCAACACAGCAAAACCCTCCCCATCAAACCCCCAAGAAAGAATGCATTTAAATGTTTCTATCTTTTCATCCATCCCTCCAGTTAGAGGAAAGACACAAGCAAAAGAAAAAAAAAAAGAGCTGAAAGACCAAACAATAAATATGGAGACCCTCCCAGCTCCTCACCATCATATACACATAAACAAAATGAGGTGGTAAGACAGGGTCAAAGAGATACAAACCACAGAACCAAGTGGTAAATAGAGAGTGAAACAGAAATCCCAAAATACAAAGCCAAAGTCACACTGCAAGCGATACAACATAATAAGGGACCTAGGCTGGGCACAGTGGCTCACACCCGTAATCCTAGTTCTTTGGGAGGCTGAGGCATGATAATCACTTGAGCACAGGAGTTTCAGACCAGACTGGGCAACACAGCAAGATCTCAGCTCTACAAAATATCTTTAAAAATCAGCTGAGTGTGGTGGTGTGCATCTGTGGTTCCAGCTGTCGGCTGAGGCAGGAGAATCAAGGCTGCAGTGAGCTGTGTTGGCACCACTGCACTCCAGCCTTGGTGACAGAGCAAGATACTGACTCAAAAAAAAAAAATAATAATAAAGATAAAAATAGATTTAAAAAAGAAGGTGAGACCCAGAAAACATACAGAAAGTAAGAGATTTTCACAAGATTACAGCATTCAAGAAACACAGAGGATCACAACCAATGAGAGAGAAAATTAGGTAAAGTAAAAATGAAGACTTAAAGAAGGAAACGGAGTAGGATAGTGCCCAGAGAGAAGAAGGGAAGGCCAGAGAATAAGCAAGTAGAGAAAGGCCAAATGCAAAGGATTTGGGGCTCCACTGCGTGATTCTCACTAGGCCCAGGCTAATTTCTTTTAGCCCCTGGACAGATGGGTTAATATATACTTTTGTGACATTTCTGATCACACAGGTTCTGATTTTTTTGTTGTTTTTGCTTTGGAAAAGACTGTATTTTGATTCTAACACATGACATTTGCTGAATAACTGAGGCTGCAGGACTTGGCATGAAGTCAGAACAACTTGAGTGAACCGACAGACACGATGATCTTTCACTATTCTTAAACTTTCAGAGACCAATTCTGGTTTTTAGCCTTATACATTTTCTAGGAATGGGCACTAGCAAGTAAATCCTGGCCATTTTACCTTAAATCAGATATGGAGCATAATAATTTAATAATAAGTCTTTAAATAACATTATCACAAGCTTTCTACCTACAGACTATGGCATCAGTTTAGAAGAGACATAGGAAGGTACAAAAGGCATATGGGTAAGCCCTTGAACAATTAACATCTTTCTAAAACTTTGTAAAATTGTGAAATGGTCTTTTGAAACATTGGCAAAAAATATTATAAAACAGGATTTATCTTTCTATTATATTTGGGTTTAAAAACAACTTAATTTATGCAGGTAATTTTAAAATAATCTAAAATGGCCACAGGAAAGGCTAATGCTAGTTTTTTGTTTCTGCTACTTTACAAATAATTTGAGCAAATGCTTTTTACAAAATCTTTTATTTTTAACTTTTGTGGGTATTTAGTAGGTATATATATTTATGGGGTGAGCAAATACATTAAAAATGTATGGCTCAGTAAAGAACAAGCAAGGTGGAAGTTGGAGAATATACATAGATAGAACCAAAGAAAATAATACTTTTTTGACTACTTAGTACTTTCCCGGATATATGAACTCTTATTTAGATCTCACTTGAATCCTGTGACATAAGGTTATTAACATCAACCCCCTCTTAACAGATAAAGAAATAGGTTTAGAGAAATTTACTCACTGTCCCAGTTTGGTTAATAAGGTGGGGAACTGGGGTTGGAATGCAAAACTAACTTATTTCCAAAACCTATACTTCCTCTGCCTACACTGTGCCACCCCCTCCCTCACTTTATTTGGTTCTTTCTTGTGTTTCTTTACACATGGATGAGCTCTTATGGAAATAGGAGCAAAGTTCTCATGGAAAAGTGTTTATTTTTACGCAGCATGATTTGTTCTTCCAAATATTTCTTTTGATCATCCCAATAACACAAAAAGCCAAGTGAGGTGACTAAGACGGCCTTAGACACACACCAGGAACCGGACCTTTGGACACCTTGTCGTGTCGTGATCATATTGCCTCACCAGAGGCTTTTGTGAATCAATCAGCATTGCAGGTGGTGTTCCCCCCCTGGTAACTCCTCGCCATTCAAAGCATGTTGAGATTAGTACTGTAGTTCCAGGTTGCCCTACAAAGCAGGCCTCTTAAGACATCCACTCATAAATCTTGCAGCATGCCAGTGCAGCTACGGTAAGAAAGCCCTGAGTGAGAGTCCTATGTAAGTGCACCACTCAATCACGTGGTTTATGTGGTCTATTTTTATTTTTTTTTTCAGACAGAGTCTCACTCTGTCGCCAGGCTAGAGTGCAGTGGCGTAATCTTGCTCACTGTAACCTCCACCTCCCAGGTTCAAGAGATTTTCCTGTCTCCCGAGTAGCTGGGACTACAGGCATGCACCGCCAAGCCCAGCTAATTTTGTGTGTGTGTGTGTGTGTTTTTAGCAGAGACGGGGTTTCACCATGTTGTCCAGGATGATCTCGATCTCTTGACCTTGTGATCCTCCTGCCTTGGCCTCCAACGTACTGGGATTACAGGCATGAGCCATGGTGCCTGGCCTGTGGTCTTTTTTAATTCCAGGGACTAATCTACTTCCCTACTTGCACTGGCAAATGTGAGCTGAGAATCTGGATTAATAATAGACATCCTCCAAGGACATATTATTTCATGAGGTTTTCAAAAACTGTACTACTTTGTGACCTCTTAGCTTCACATCATTCAAGATTGTGCTCCTTAATATATCCTAGCACCCCACATTGTGAGAGCTGCATAACACAGGCCAGAAAAACATACATGCAAGGATATAGGGGAAATTATTTGCTAATATTTGAGGAAGGCTTTTGCAGCTGAGTCTTCCTATAGGAATACTTCACTGGGCTTGGATTTGGGTGACAAGAGGTAGCACAGTTCAATGTCCCTTGACTTTGCAAGTGCTGGGATACAGTTACATACTGTGACCTGGTAGGGAAGTGTTGTCATACTTACAAAGAAAATCAAAATGCCTGGGAGCTGCTCCTTGAGATGTGATGGGAAGTAAAGTCTGCATCTGAAGGATCCTGTGTCTCAAGAGAACTTTGGAGGTAGCTGAAGAAAGTGTTCTTATTCTGGAATTAGAGCCTTGTAAGAATCTTTGCAAACACAAAATCCTCTCATTCTGCTATTCTGTAAACTCCACAAGGTTCTGGCTTTCTCTCTTAAATTTAGAAAAGGGTCAGCACAATGGAAGCTTTTCTATTCCATCTAGCAAGGGCTTGGGCTGAGAGGGATTTTACTCTTTCTCCCCCGAAAACTCTAAGCATTAAGACTGATTGACTGAATACAGGTACTTAATTTGAACCTCTATTCTCTTTAAAGAACAGTATTTTCTATTTTACAATTTACTGTTTAAAATATATTGTTTTACCCAAGCCCCCAAGCCTTGCTTTTCATGAACCATAACCTTGTGTTTGAAACACCAGGGGGTATACACATTCGCATATCCACAGACACACACATTTATACAGAATTAGAAAATGATGATTAGCATAAATTTCTGAAACCATTAGCAAGTTTTCAACACAGCTTCTATCTTTTTTGTTGTTATAACCACAATGGCTTGTCTATTTATCTGTCATCTTTATTGCCTGAAATAGAACAGCTTATATGGAATATCCTACCTTGCAATACCTTATTGACCTCTGCAGGTCAAGAGTCCAGGCTCGTATCTTTTTCATGGAGAAATATGGTAGCCTGGAGGGTTGTGACAATGAGATTCTGTTCTGAAGTTAGACAAAGCCAGGCTTCAAGTCCTGTCACCACAGCCCCATACTCAGCTTGTAAACTTATGTGAGAGTTAGTGTGGTTAACCCTCAGTTTCCTCATTGAGAAAGTTAGTTTGTAAGATTTGTCCTTTAGGAATTCCCCTAAACAATAGATGTGAAATCCTAGTTCACTGAGTGGGGACTAAGTATTATGATATTCTATTCTAGACATTTCATGCCTTGGACATTTTTGTCATTAATTAAAGCTTTTTAAAATTACCATTAGCTAGATGTCTTTTGATCCCATTATTCTATGGCCATATGTTTCCCATCTGTACAATAACCTGGGTGCCTTCAGTACTTTCCAGTGCCCTTTGGAATACAACATTCTGTTTCCCTATGATTTTGATTCATACAAACTGATCCTAAGTGGGAGAAGCAGTGTTTTGCCTTCTGAAGGCATAGAGGAAAGTGTAAGGGTTATTGCCGAGTTTAAAATGAGGAAACTGAGGCCAGTATAAGAAAATTAAATGCCAATTTATTCAGCTCCTGAGCGAGGTTCTCTGGTCTGGGGAAAGGGGACCAGAGAAGTCGTGCCAACTTCCTGGGGCATGGGGTTTTTATGGCTATGAGGAATGAGCAACAGCTGGGTGCTCTGATTGGCTCCAGGGGAGCGGGATGGGAACGGGGCAGGCCACTATTGGTTGGCGGGTTGTCAGGCGGTTTTTCCGGTATGAGATCTGGCCAGGGGAGCCATGTGGCAGAGCTAGGTGCCGAGTGCAGAGCCTGGTGCTGGGTACAGAGTCAGGTGCCAAGTGCAGAGGTGGGTGTGTCCGGCCTCCCAGGGAGGCAACCAGCCTTACAGAAAGTATATGTTTAATTGTCACTTACTTTTCAATATTTAAAGAGAAGAAGAAAAAGTAGCATAAAATGATGGATAACCACATTCCATATTGATAGATGAACATGTCTAATATTTCAAAATGCCGCATGCCAATATAATAATTATTTGGAAGATCAAGATGAGAGGGATATCAAAGATGACTCCAACTTTGAACCTCCACCCTCAGTAACCCATCTAATTCAACAGTTATGTGAGACACAGTAGATTGACTTCTGTCCTGCTGTAGACCACCTTAGAGGAACATAAGTCAAAAGGATCATCTCTTTTGAGCCATCTAAGAGTAAACATATCCCTGAAAAAAACCACAGTCAGGCATTACAAACTGTTCATGCATGCAAGTATAAAATAACCACCATCATAATACTATGAATTATAATGAAATATTAAATCTATAACATCTTATAAGGAGATTGCATATTAAAACATACTTTATAAAAGCTATTATGTTGCAATAACATAGAGCTATTCAACTGCTATTATTTTTTGTGCAAAATTTTAAAAACGCTTGATCTTCAAACTGTTGCAAAGGTTAAAATAAATCCTGATTCAAAGTATATGGAATTTGTTGAAATAAAAGCTAACTTTTAATGGCACATTTTATAAATACCGAAGAGAAGGAATCCCTGATTCACAATAACTTAAGCATGTTATATGCCTGCCTCCTTCAAGATACGCACACATGCTTACCACCGAAATCGCATATTTATTAAGACAATTTTTAACCTTTGTACTAATGGATGATTATGTGCCAGACATTTCTGATAAATTTGTTTTTAAATACAGTGTCAGTAAGATCCATTACCTAAGATAAATTGTAAAACTTGTAAATTCACCTAAGATTTCTATTGACTTGTTCTTATAAAAATGGGGTATTTTATCACCAGAAGTTTATTTCTAGACTCTGCTGTATCACAACATCCATTTTAGAATCCCCTTCTAATACATGTAATAGGAAATCTGATTATCATCAATAATGCGAATGGCTAACATTTTGACTACTTTAATGCTTGCAATAGGTTGAACACTTAGGGCATATCTCATTGAGTGCTCTTATACTCCATATGAGGTACACACTGTCATGTATTTCAGTTTGTAGATATAAACTGATTTAATGAGGTTGTACAGTTTCTTTAAGGTCAGTCAGCTGAAAGCTGCTGAGTCAAACCCTAAATGTAAATATATTTGCTTTCAATTTCAATTCTAAATTTTTCTGATAAATAGTCTCTTATAAAAAAGTTGAAGTTTCTCGGGTAGACACATTATATCATTTCATCAAACATATGCACACACAGTTTAGAAACTACTATGGCATTCTACAGATTAATTTACTTTCTTTTTCTCAAAATCAATACAATTGATTAACTTGTTATTACAAAGTGTTGACAAATTATTGAGTAAAGTGAATTAATACATTTATACTACCATATCTACTGGGGACATATCAGGGTGTTTGCTGAGGTCATGAAGACGCACAAAAAGATTCTGAATGATAAGAAAATTTACTACAAGAAACAAGGTAAAAATATTCAGTAGTGGGCTATTCACTCTTAAACAACCTTACTCCTTTTTTCTTTTTTTTTTTTTAATTGTGCTTTGGTCTCTGGCGTATATGTGCACATCCTGCATTCTGCAGGATTGTTGCATAGGTACATAGATGCCATGGTGGTTTGCTGTCTCCATCCCTCCTGCCACCTACATCAGACATTTCTCCCAGTGCTATTCCTCCCCATCCTCCTCGCCTACTGCTCTCCCTCCCCTCCCCTCCCCTCTTCCCCTCCCCACCTACCCCAGTGAGTGTTGTTCCCCTCCCTATGCCCAAGTGTTCTCATTGTTTGTCACCCACCTATGAGTGAAAACATGCGGTGCCTGGCCCTCTGTTCTTGTGTCATTTTTGAAAATAATATCTAATTGTTTTCTTAGCAACAACAGCATTACTACCAGTTCACCTACATTATCCAGATCTCACATTACTCCTGGAAAAGAATTAACAATCAAAACCGATTTGAAGTAAAAAGAATTTCTCTCTCCCCGACTCTTTAACAAAGCACATAGCTTGAAGCTAGTGCAACTTTCCAGGCAGGAAGGGAGAAGATCGCTATGTAAATCATTATCACTGACAAGTTAAGCCTCCAGTCAAAAGCAGAAAGTATAGCTTGTGTATTTACCTCGGGCTATTTTTTTGCATGAGGTAGCTGTGTGAACAGATATACATCAGGTTGATATTCACATATACACACCCTTATTGTATTGAAGGGCTGGTCTCAGGTCACCTTGGATTAGCTGAATTTCAGGGCTTGAATTACTTTCAGGACTCCTAATATACATCTCTCCATCCCAACCCAGAAATCCTAAGTAAAGGAGATGAAGTGAAAATTCCATCTTGAATGAGTTGCTGTTTGATTAACTCTAAGTGTAAGGATTAAACATTAAACAAAGGACTGAGAATGGAAAATTATAAGTCCAGTCTTCTCCACGTAGGTGGTCAGATCTGTTCTTCCAGTCAGCTTTCTCTGTTGCTTCAGAATCACATTTCTGAATTTCAGAGCTAGACCAATCAATCATTCCCTCATTTCTGTGTCTTCATTATCTATGTGAATGAGTCCCAGATCCTTTTCTAGCCTCAACCAACAGCAGTTACTATTATTGAACCTTGGAAAGTCACTCAACTTTTCAGCATTGTTAAATACCTTAAATTAGTTGATAGAAGGACAGCACTTAGAATAGGGCATACTGGTGCTGTATAAAGGTTAACTATAATGACAATCCAAATTTTTATTATTCATTAATAAATTATTGTTAGCTTTAGTTACTGCTAGTGTTACTATTACAGCATCTACTACAACTAGTAGTGCTACTACAAACGTCACTAAATTTGAATTTGGCATTACAGGAGAAAATGATATGTTAAATTTTCTCAGCAACTGTATTAAAGAACAGCTCAGAGACGTATGAGAAAAAGGTTCAACTCAACATTTTAGCCAAAGGCTCTATCTTTCCTCTATGTCATTATGCCTTCAGCATCTCCCTTCTATTCAGTTTTCGGCAGACTGTGCTTTCAAAGCGAATGTTTATTAGTTAAGATATCTGTGTAACATTTTTGTTGGAACTGATAAAACCATCTAACACTGGCAGATGCTAAATAAATGCATGGTTTTTTTTAATCCTAGCTTTTTTCTCACAACATTTTGAAAGCTATTATACTCAGAAAGGATGTAGCATGAACCGTCTTAAGCATGTGAAGAACAGGAATGCTTTTACCTGTTGGTGAGAGTGTAAATTAGTTTAACCATTGTGCAACACAGTGTGGAGATTCCTCAAGGATCTAGAAGCAGAAATACCATTTGACCCAGCAAATCCCATTACTGGGTATATATCCAAAGGATTATAAATCATTCTACTATAAAGACACATGCACACATATATTTATTGCAGTGCTATTTACAACAGCAAAGGCTTGTAACCAACCCAAATGCCCACCAATGATAGACTGGATAAAGAAAATGTGGCACATATACATCATGGAATACTATGCAGCCATAAAAAAGAATGAGTTCATGTCTTTTGAAGGGACATGGATGAAGCTGGAAACCATCATTCTCAGCAAACTAACACACAAACGGAACACCGCACATTCTCACTCATAAGTGGGAGTTGAACAATGAAAACACATGGACACAGGGAAGGGCACCTCACAAACTGGGGCCTGTCAGGAGGTAGGGGACAAGTGGAGGGAGAGCCTTAGGAAAAATACCTAATGCAATTGGGGCTTAAAACCTAGATGATGGGTTGATAGGTACAGCAAACCACCATAGTACATGTATTCCTATGTAACAAACCTGCATGTTCTGCACATGTATCCCATAACTTAATTTTTTTTGTTGTTTGAGATGGAGTTTCGCTCTTGTTACCCAGGCTGGAGTGCAATGGCGCGATCTCGGCTCACCGCAACCTCCGCCTCCTGGGTTCAGGCAATTCTCCTGCCTCAGCCTCCTGAGTAGCTGGGATTACAGGCATGCGCCACCATGCCCAGCTAATTTTTGTATTTTTAGTAGAGACGGGATTTCACCGTGTTGACCAGGATGGTCTCGATCTCTTGACCTCTTGATCCACCCGCCTCAGCCTCCCAAAGTGCTGGGATTACAGGCGTGAGCCACCGCGCCCAGCCCTAATTTTTTTTTAAAAAGGGGATTCTTTTTTTCCCCAAAGAACTTTTAACTCATATATTTGTATGCCCCAGTGCACACAATATGAACATCAGAGACACATGGAAAGCACTATGCATGTGTGTGACCTTTTTCAGGGTCCTTTAAAAAGTCATAATCACTACCTGGCGCTTTACAACCATTATCTCATTTAATTCTCATAATAAATCTAGTTGTTATTATAACTGCATAATTAGAAACAAACACTGCAAGAGGTTAGGTAAATTTTCTAGTGTTGTGAAGACTCTTCTATATGTGCTAAACTCTGACATTCATCTATCTAGCTCTAAAGACTTGTTTCATTCTTCATGATCTCTGTGTAGAAGTAGCCTGTAACTTCCATGATTTTCATGATCCTTTTACTCTGAATTTCTGCCTCTAAATCTCAATCTTTCTTTTTAATAGTTCCAGTCTCTCCAAAAGCTGTCATTCGCTAGTGTTTTAGATCCTAATCCTTGTGACCATAAACAAGTCAGCTCAACATCACTGAGCTCAGATTGTTCATCTGTAAAATATTGGGTCATCTTTATATTTTGGCTTAGATGAGGCAGTAAATGTATGAGAAATACCTAGCAGTGTCTTTCATATTGCAGGCACTTAGTGGATGAAAGCTTCTTTTTTTTTTTTTTTTTTTTTTTTTTTTTTTTTGTTTAGTCGGAGTTTTTTTCTTGTTACCCAGGCTGGAGTGCAATGGCACGATCTCGGCTCACCGCAACCTCCGCCTGCTGGGTTCAGGCAATTCTCCTGCCTCAGCCTCCTGAGTAGCTGGGATTACAGGCATGCGCCACCATGCCCAGCTAATGTTTTGTATTTTTAGTAGAGACGGGGTTTCACCATGTTAACCAGGATGGTCTCTATCTCTTGACCTCGTGATCCACCCTCCTCGGCCTCCCAAAGTGCTGGGATTACAGGCTTGAGCCACCGCGCCTGGCAGGAAAGCTTCTTTTTTTATTATCCTTACTCTTCTGATTATTGTTTATAATCAGATAATGAAGAGGCATCACTGATCATTAAAATTTTCATCCTTCTAAAGCTGTATATTAGTTCTGTTTGCTAATGAGAATCTTGTACTTACCTGATCTTACCTGCTTTGTCATGCCCAGTACCTTAGTTTGAGCTTCCGTATAGTATCTACCCTTCCAATTTCTTAGAACCAAGTCCTTTTATTCCCTTCTGTGTTGATTTTATCAAATCTTTTGGCTCAGTAAGTCATTAGAATAAAATATCTAGTCTTAGAGAGAAAATGATCTTTGGAACCAGCAACTCAAGTTTTATTTCGAAGATTAAGAAAGTGAATGGAGGAAGCAGAGACTTGAATATCTTTTCTAGGTGACTGGTAGCTTCTTTCTGGATGGCAATGTTATTACCTATCCCAGAGGTCCTTTGATCCATGGTCTTACATTGGGTGACTCAGCATTCTCAGTAATGTCAAACATATAGAGGGCATGACTCGTTTAATTACAAGGTGAGACCTTAGGCACATCTCAGAGGAAGAAGCAACAAAGGGATAAATTGAAGTCTCATCAGCTTTCTCTGTGTCTTGGATGGAGGGCACCTGGTTGAAGACAGTATGTTAGACTGAAGAGTCTTAGATGCCAGCACTCCTGGGTTAAAATTCCAATTCTTCCACCAACTAGCCATGTTCTTTTATGCAAATAACCTGACCTCTTTGAATCTCCGTTTACTCATCTGTCAAATGAGGAAAAATACACCTGTAGATATTTGATGAAGTGCTTTAATTATTATTTACCATATATATTTACACATTTTATTGAGATGTAATTTCAAATCTACAGAAAAGTTCTGACAATAATAATGTTAATACAAAAATATTAATACAAGAATCCCACCATATTTATCAAGTTTGCTTCACTTATTTTATCATTTGCTAATTATCTTTTCACACATATTGCATTTTTTTTTAAATCATTTTCCAGCAAGTTGGGGATATTTTTTCCATTACCACAAAATACTTCAATGTATTTTCTAACCACAGAGTAATTATCATGATCTGGAAATGTAGCATTGGCACAATACTATTATTCTATCTATAGTTCATATAAAATTTTGGCAGTTCTAAAATTGCTGTTTATAGGTATTTGTATTTCTTGGTACAGGTCAAGATGACTGACAGCATTTAGTTGTCATATCTTTTTAGTTTCCTTTTATGGAACAATTTCCCAGACTTCCTTGAAATTTATATTTTTGGAGTTTATATGCCAGGTATTTAAAAAAAAATTTTTTTACAAAATATCTGATATTCTCTTTATCTGATATTCTCTTGTGAGTACTACAAGTATGTGTTTTTAACAGAAAACCCTATAGAAGTGATGCGGTTTTCTAAGGGCACCATATTACAAGTTACATGAGGTTGGTTTATCTCAATATTGATGATGCTAACTTTGCTTACCTGGTTGAGATAGTGTCTGCCAGGGATTTTGTTGGCAAAGCTACTATTTTCCTTTTGTTATTAATAAGTAATTTGTAGGGAAATACATTCTGACAATTTTATTTCTCATTAGACTTTCATCCAATAGTTTTAGCATTAATTCATGATTTAAAAAAAAAAATCTCCATTAGGCCAGACGCTATGGCTCATGCCTGTAATCCTAGTACTTTGGGAGGTTGAGGTGGGCAGACCACCATATCAGCAGTTTGAGACCAGCCTGACCAACATAGTGAAACCATGTCTCTACTAAAAATACAAAAATTAGCTGGGCATGGTGGTGTGTACCTGTAATCCCAGCTACTCAGGAGGCTGAGTCAGGAGAATCCATTGAACCCGGGAAGTGGAGGTTTCAGTCAGCCGAGATTGCACCACTGCACTCCAGCTTGGGTGGCAGACTAAGTCTTCGTCTAAAAAAAAAAAATCTCCCTTATTCCTTCTCTATTTATTAACTGGCATTCTACTTTAAGGAAGTCCATGATCATCTGACAACTGTTTTCTGGAAGAGTAAAAATATGGTAGTAGCAAGAGAAAATACATATCATAGTCAGTGCATAGACTTTAAGGGCCTAGATAAAGAACTGGTATATGAGATCACTTGGATGACATGTGCAAAATGACATAGGCAGGGCCTCAAAGAAATATGCATTATGGTCTCTTCTCAATAGAACATCTTCATTTTACTTAAGACAGTGTACCATACGGCAGGATTGTGGAATATTGTGGGAATTCCTGGCACAGCAGCAAAATAGATTCTGAAAAACTTAAAGTTACGGTGGCTTGGAAATAACATTAAAATTATGACCTTATGACCTTTTTAGAGAAAATCTGAATATTAGGGAAAAAGAGAGGAATTATTCTTCTTTAAAAAAACTCCTCAGAAAAGGATTATTATTAAACACACACACACACACTCAATTCTGCAGTCATGAAATATTTGTTTGAGGAGTATTAGCCTCATATATGAAAGAAAACAAAATGCTTAACTACTGTAGACTTGGGCCATGTGTGGTGGTTCATACCTGTGATCCCAGCACATTGAGAGCCTGAGTGAGGCTGGAGCATTGTTTGAGCCCAGGAGTTGGAGGCCAACTTTGGCAATGTAGTAAGTCCCTCATCCCCACAAAAAATAAATATAAATGAATAAATAAATTGTAGACCTAATCAGAGATGCAATAAACTATCCTGATTGATATAGTGTAATTTAATTTGTGTTTTGAAAAGTGTTTTATTAATTAAATTACCACTGAACCATGGGTTTAGACAAAAATTTCTTTTTCTTGGTGATCATTTTATCTATGTCTCTGTTTGTGAGAAAACTTCAGAATTTAGAATGAAAGCTGCTGTAGCTTTAGGGAATGTCAATATTATATGATTTCACATATTCCCAAAAAAAGCCGACTGTACATGAGCATCGTCCAGTGTAATGTGTTAGTACATTAATGCTCTTTTAAGAAGGGAAAATATCAGAACATGCATTTGCTTCGCCTGGTTAGAGATTGGGAAGAATTTTTAGTTGTGATCGTTCTCTGAGGAGGGCAGAATTTGTCCCCATGTGCAGAGTTTTCCGTTCCCTGCAATGATGGTGTCAAAACGGTGTTGTTCGATTAGAAGGCATGATTTTCCCATCCTGGACCTAACCTCAGCCCTGATGCTGTTATTTTTATCTCTGCTTCCGGGGATTGGGTTGGATGACCTGTCAAGCCTCTTCTAGCTCAAATATTCTAAGCTAAGAAATAGAAGAGGCACTAATAAATATTTCCACTGGCCTTGAGTTTTGATGAATATATCTGCAAGGATAGATTACGTTTATTTTTCTTTGTCCGGAGGCAAAGGAGACATGTCTTTAAAGCTGCCTAACCTAACTATCTTTTCAGCATGATTTAAAAACACAGGAAACTTTCACATAGGATTAGGATCAGTATGAGTCATCTGAAGATTTCATACATTCTTGCAGGAGGAAAGTGGTTGAAAAGAACAAGAGTGGCTGGATTATATCTACTGAGTTGGGCAGGTCAGATGTAAGCTTGTGAAGTTGAAAGCAATTTTTCCTTCATCCTTTTAATAAAAATGCGTGTTACTTTTAATTATACAATAATGAGAAAACATATTATTACATATGATTATAGGCTGTCAGTCTTCCTAATGGAATCTGTTCTATTCTAATCCGCCTAAGTAAAGAATAAGACATATAAAAAGTAAAAGTAGACAGGGCGAGGTGGATCACACCTGCAATCCCAGCACTTTGGGAGGCTGAGGCGGGCAGATCACAAGTTCAGGAGATCAAGACCATCCTGGCTAACACGGTGAAACCCTGTGTCTACTAAAAATATAAAAAATAAGCTGAACATGGTGGCACATGCCTGTAGTCCCAGCTACTTGGGAGGCTGAGGTAGGAGAATTGCTTGAATCCAGGAGGCAGAGGTTGCAGTGAGCCAAGATTCCACCACTGCAATCCAGCCTGGACCACAAAGAGAGACTCCGTATCAAAAAAAAAAAAAAAGTAGAAGCAACAGCAAACATGCCTCCTCCCCAGACAGGCCAATCTGTTCCTTTAGAATCTGAGAATCAGAAGATCTTTTGTATAAAACAGTAATTACTTTTAGTAGCCTCTAAACAATTTGCTTTGTTTTGTTTTTCCTTCCCTCTGTATTACAGCTTTAGGTTGGTCCAATCCTGAGACATCGTCCCATTTATTATCCTCTATCACAAGAATTATTTTCTAGGTCTTTTAAAAGAATGTTTTCTTTGTATGTATACTAGGACTATTTCCTCTTTAATACAATTTTACCTGTGAATAACTTGTCTAGGAACAAGAAATCTAGCATGATTTCGTGCAAGGAATCACCTGTTTGAAACTTGATTCATTTTTCTTAATCTCCCTGGGACTCAGAGTTAACCGTCAGACAGATTTGTTAGCAGAAACTAAGTATTGTAGGACACAATCAGAACTTCCATAAAATTGTACTACAAGGAAATATGAACAGCATTGTGATATTTTGCTCTTTTTCCTGAAGTGGTTCTAACATAAAGAGCAAAATCATTTGTAGGGGGATTGAGAAACATGTTCCTTTGCAGTGGTTCTGAAGGGTCAGTAGGCATCAGAATCACATAGAGGATTTGTTAAAGCAGGGATGGTGGGCCTGACTTCAGAGTTTCTGATTCAATACCTCTGTGGTGGGACAGAATTTGTGTTTTTGAGAGGTACCCATGCAAGGCTGACAATGCCGGTCTGAAGACCACACTGTTAGTACCAGTGATCTAACATATCCTCCAAATAGATTCATTTTGGTAGCTTTTGTGAGTAGTAGAACATCAGAAGAGAGTCATAAAGCTTTTTACATTCGATTAGTCATTGGACAAATTTTCCTTGGCCCGTAATAGGTAAATTATGTGCTATGTTCTTCAATACAGAGATTAATAGGGCCCATTTCTCATGTCTAAGGAAATTTACACTCAATTAGAGGAGACGATCAAGGAAATCCGCAACCTCAATACAGCACACTTAGCAATATACTGGTTGCTGTGCAGACACATGAAAGTAGTGCCTGACTCAGTTTGCACCTGGAACCTGCCATCAAAGTAAGATTCCTGGAAACAGAAATCTAAAATGAATTTTGAATGCAATATAGGATTTATTACACTGGAGGACATATCTCAAGAAGAGAGGATAAGAGTTAATGGCACAAATGAGGGGAATGAGAATGCAATTTAAACATGGAAAACAGTTCAGCAGCATAGAACATGTAATACTATGGAGGCATATACTTGGCCCCATAGCTTACTCCCTATTTAAATCCCAGCCATGAGAAATTCCTCCTGGTATTCTTCGGGGTTTGCAGTTTATCATATATGTGATTGGAGCGGAGGGCCAGACACTGAAGATTTTAATAGAAAAGTAATGAGGTTCGATTTCTAGTAAGATTGCCTAAATAAATTTTGATATATTCATTCTTTAGAATACTATGCAGCTATGAAAAATGTTAGTGCTATATGTATATATTATGAACTAGCTCTAAAGCAAGATGTAGAATAGTGTTCATAGAATTTTTTAATTCATGTACACAGAAAAATGAAGAGTCCAATCATTTGTGTATACTTATGTGTGCATAGAATATTTCTTAAGGTATAGACACATGAACATGCATGAACACACATGAAACATAATTTGATAACAGCAGTTGCTTCTGCAGAGAGGGACTGGAGGACAGGGGACTGTGTTAAAAAGGTGACTTTTTACTTTGCCTGCTTTTTTATTAATATTTGACATTCTTTTGACATGTACGTATTTTATTTTTTATCTCACCATATGTATTTACTGCCATTACTGCTACTACTGCAATTAACACATCATTTTAGAGTTGAAAAAGATTACTGTTGCAAACACTTAAAAATGATGGTGGCGGGCGCCTGTAATCCCAGCTACTTGGGAGGCTGGGGCAGGAGAATTGCTTGAACCTGGGAGGCAGAAGTTGTGAGCTTAGATTACGCCATTATACTCCAGCCTGGGCAACAAGTGAAACTCCATCTCAAAAAAAAAAAAAAAGAGTGCCAGGAGGAAAGGCTGAAGGGAGGGAGGACTGTCGACTTTCAGTTAATGTCTTTAGGGATTAAAGTTAGAAATAAGTGGTGACAGATTATATGAAATAAAGGGAATTATCCTGAGAGAGTTATGAAACCCAAATGCTTCCTGTAGTCACTTTATACATAGAAAAATTTTTTGAACCCAATATATGCACATTGAAAAAAAATCTATCTCTGGACCAGGCACAGTGGCTCACACTTATAATCCCAGTAATTTGAGAGGCCAAGACAGGAGGATCGCTTGAGTTCGGCAGTTCAAGACCAGCCTGAGCAACACAGTGAGATCCCCCCCCCCACACTCACACACACAAATTAGTCAGGTGTAGTAACCTGAACCTGTAGTCCATCCCAGCTACTTGGGTTGAGATGGGAGGATCCCAGCAGCCTGGGAGGTCAAGAAGCAGTGAGCCATGATTGTGCCACTGCACAACAGACTAGACAACTAAGCAGGACCGTGTCTCAAAGAAAAAAAGCAAAAAAGAAGAAAAAAATTCTGGTTTGACACCAGGAGGTAAGCTATCTGAAGGCAAGAAATTTATTTTCTGGTTACTGCCATATCCAGCACTTCCTGAGAGGGTATTTAGTAAATGTTGTTAAATGATTGAATCCCAGAGATTTAATTCCTTGCCTTTGTTGAATTTTTTATTCTCTGAACCACTTGTTAAAGGTACTTTCTTCTTCATTCTGGTTCAGAGCCCAAAAAACAGTACATTCCCTTTTACTTATTTCCTGTAAAAATCTCTCTCTCTCTCTTTCTCTCTCTCTCTCTCTCTCACACACACACACACACACACAGAGAGAGAGAGAGAGAGAGAGAGAGAGAGAGAGACATATTTAGCATATATTTTGCAGAAAGCAGGAAGTTACAGAGGAAACATTCAATACATCATCTGGTGAAAAAGTTAAACAAGCAACTTGCTTCTCCAAAGTAATACTAAGTTTTAAGATGACCAGTTTTAGTAATCGATTAGAACAGTTGTCACCTCTTCCAATCTCTGGATGGGTTGCAGAGTGGTGGCATTTTATCTTCTCAGTTCCTCATTTAGAAAAGAGAACTGCTAACTATTCCCTATAGATGCGGAAGAATCGAAGGCAAGTGGTAAAAGAGAAAGGGAGGCAGAGTGAGAGAGATCTTGGATAACTTCCAAGTTTTCTGACTTAAGTAAGTGGGCACACTGGCTTGAGCATGATCTTTGTCCCTAACTTGTATTGCTTTGGACAAAACTCTTATTCTGCAAGAAACTCTGTTTCACACCTGTAAAACAGATAACAATGTATTCTCCATCTGCCTCCAAATGTTGTTTTAAGTGGTATGTAAAATGAAATATGTGCAAGCATTTTGTAAACTTCCCCTGTGCTACAGAAATTTAGTCGTGTTATTGCTTGCCTAGGTTGAGTCCTTTACACATTTGCATTAGGTGTTAAGAGCAACTTGAAGGTTATGATCATTTACATTCCTGATGCCGTGGGTTTCTATGGGGAAATAGCAGCAGAAGTTCACAAAAAGGAAAATCTGTAGTACAGACAGAGCACACAAAAGTGCTTCACATTCTGCGTGGCAGATGGTAGTACCTTAATAGATGTGAGTTTCCTTCCCTTCCACCCCTGCTTACCCAAAATGACTTCAAGACGCTAACTCTGGCAGTTTGGAGAAAATTGGATTCCCAAACTTGCCAAGTTGGTTTAGGGTATGCACATATGATTTATATCTGAGTATTGTTAGTGAAGATAATGGAGTCACAGAGGTGAGAGTCAAATTCTGACTCTTTAATATTATTCAGCTAATGTACACCTTTGCTGTTGGCTCATTCAGCTCCCTCCCTCCCTCCCTCCCTCC
>NW_022436955.1:5795148-5835344 GCF_009761245.1 Sapajus apella | reverse complement strand
TTTTAATTTTGTAGATACAGGGTTTTACTGTATTTATCAAGCTGGTCTCAAACTCCTGGCCTCAAGCGATCTCCCAACTCGGTCTCCCAAAATACTGGATTGCAGGTGTGCAGTGGTCTCTCTCAGACTTTACCTGTAAAATGGGAATGCCTCTGGTTTATATAGACGTTAAGAAGATTTGAGTCAAAATACATGCACATTCAGAGGCCAAGGCTGAGGCTGAGGCACAAGAATCACTTGAACCTGGAAGGTATAGTTTGCAGTGAGCCAAGATTGGGCCACTACCCTCCATCCTGGGTGACACAACGAGACTTATTCCCAAAATCAACAATAACAACAAACAACAACAACAGCAAAAACAAAACATGAAGGACTTCTTCAAGAATCTTGTTACTAATAGGTACATTGATAAATGGAATGCTTGTTAGTGACTGATGTAACCTGGCTCGGGGATTCTTTTTCTAATCTGTTGTAAGAGCTAATGACGGCATCCACTCTGTAAGAACTTGATGATTACTGATTACTACTGCACTGTGCCAGACACTGTGTTAGCCATCACATTTTTTGTTTCATTATCTGCAAGATGAGAAAAATAATAGTGTGTACCAGTTAATCTTCTAATTTAAAGAGATTGTATACATTACTTCTAGTCAAAGAGTTACTGAGTCTTTGACTAGAAGCAATGGACACAATTGCTTCAATTGGACAAGAATTGGACTTATTCTTGTCTGTTTTTGGAGACCTAGCTGGATCCCAACCAGCATGTGATATTTACGTTGTAAAGAGTATTAGAAGAAGAATACAGAAGCTTGCATTTTGGGTTCTCCCAAAGACAAAATCATGGCCTTGGACAAATTATATAATGTCTTAAGATCCTAAATTTAACAAATAAAATTATACCCTTAGCATAATCTCAATGGATTATGGTAAATAATGAATGTTTGGAGAGTGCTTATTTGTTTGAATAGAAACACAAAGGAAAAAACATGTAACAAGCACATGTTTTTCATTCCTTAGACGCTAATGCAATTCATTACAGTTAATTTATTTCATCACCTCCCTGAGCAATCATAGGAGCTAAGGATGACAGTCTGAACAACTTACCAATTTGCAGCTGCAGAAATTGAGACTCTGGCTCCACATGCAAGTATGTGGAAAAAAATGTTCCAGGGCACTTGAGATGGAGCCCTTGGCAAGAGTTCTACCTCTAGATGTGTATGTATATTGTTCTTCCAGGGTCCAGAAGTTCTGCCTTTTCTAGGGCACCAGGTTGAAGTTACGGTGAATCTCAATATCCCTCCACATCTTGAGAGTTTACCATTTAGTCAAAACTGGCTGCCCAAACTTCAACATCAGCACTTTGCCACTAGCCAATCTCCATGTGTGGGAAAACTCCTTTCAATCAGTCATGATATTGATTTATCTACAATATTCTGAATCACTCTTTTTGTCTAAAAATAACAATGCACCAAGAGCATGTAGCTATCCTTGCCAAGGAATACAAATTTGTGAAATTTAAATTTCAGGTTCCCTTTTATTTTTCATCCATCTATTTTATCTTTCTCCATCTGACTACTTGTTAGAACTAGTCTCTAAGCCAATTCACTTGCAAGGGTTGCAGAAGTCTCCAGTTACTTGCAAGTCTCACATAATCAAAGGAACTTTCTTTATGTGAGCTCAAATACAGACCAAAATAAAATTGCTACTGTGTTTTTAGGAGCTCTATTCAAGTCTTCTCTGTACCCTGACCCTTTCATTCTTTTTCTTGCCAAAAAAGCCAGTTCCTTTCGGAGTGAAATTGCATTGATGCAGTGAGCTCATGTTTGAATATTACTGGCCTCAGCAACTTTCTTTATGTTCCTGCTTAGCCTAAGATTGAGACTTCCTAGATAACATTTCAAAATTTTAAAAGACTTTGAGCCACAGCGTTAAAAGTTGCCAACAAATGGTGATCTCAAAACATTCACTTATTATTTAAAGTAATAACAAAGGATCATTTTAAAAACTTCCCATCCAACTATGTTGTAACAAACACTTGTTTTTTCCTGTAATTTGGTAGTTTTTGTGTTTATTTAATAGAGGATGCTCTATTATCTGAACATGCGCCTTTTTTGTTTGTTTGCTTGTTTTTGTTACTGTTGCTTTGGTATTTGTAGCTCATGAAGACTGGCCCTGGGAAGTGCCTGGCATCATCACTAACTGCTGTGTGTTATCAGGGGTGGTTTTACACTGTTATTACAAGAATATTTACAATTAAAATGCAGGGCTTGGTTTAAAGAGAGCCTGTTTAATCAAGGATAGAAAGTCATATTTTGTATATGCCACTAGGTGAATAGCTGACTTGCATATTAATTCTGTCCCTGACTATAGCTCTGTTCATATGGATTTTTTTCTCTATAGATGATAATTATTTGTAGAGCCACTCAGTTAAAATTTTAGAACAGATCTTTCTGTACAGAGTGTTGCTTGGGCACTGCGTTGGGCTTTGTGTTTTGTTATTTTTTAAAAATATACTTCTTATGTTTCAGTTTCCCTTTGTCTTTAAAATACTTTTCTGGCCAGGCCCGGTGGCTTACACCTGTAATCCCAGCACTTTGTGAGGCCGAGGTGGGCAGATCACAAGGTCAAGAGATCGAGACCATCCTGGCCAATACAGTGAAACCCTGTCTCTACTAAAAATACAAAAAATTAGCTGGGTGTGGTGGCACGTGCCTGTGGTCCCAGCTACTTGGGAGGCTGAGGCGGAAGAATCGTTTGAACCCAGGAGGCGGAGGTTGCAGTGAGCCGAGATTGCACCACTGCACTCCAACCTGGTGACAGGGCAATACTCCATTTCAAAATAATAATAATACTTTTCTGCAGCTAGGAAAAGTGCAGCTCTTTCCTAGAAGGACAAAGGGCAAATAACAGTAATGTCCTGAATATTCTGAGTATTGTAACAATAACACATTTTTGTTAAATGAGCAGTATTGTTCTCTAAGAGTAAATATAAATTGGTCACAACCTGGATTCTTTTTTTTTGTTTGCAAAATGAGTAGATTTTATTTTATTTTGTTATTTTTTCATATCTGATTTATTGGTTTTTAAAGCACTTTTTAAAATTGCATTTTAGGTTTTGGGGTACATGTGAAGAACATGCAAAATTGTTGCATAGCTACACACGGCAGTGTGATTTGCTGCCTTCCTCCCCATCACCTACATCTGGCACTTCTCCCCATGCTATCTCTCCCTAACTCCCCACCCCACACTGTCCCTCCCCTATTTCCCCCCTACAGACCCCAGTGTGTGATGCTCCCCTCCCTGTGTCCATGTGTTCTCATTGTTCAACACCCACCTATGAGTGAGAACATGCGGTGTTTGATCTTCTGCTCTTCTGTCAGTTTGCTGAGAATGATGGTTTCCAGGTTCATCCATGTCCCTACTAAGGACAAGAGCTCATCGTTTTTGATGGCTGCATAGTATTCCATGATGTATATGTGCCACATTTTCCCTGTCCAGTCTATCATCGATGGGCATTTGGGTTGGTTCCAGGTCTTTGCGATTGTAAACAGTGCTGTAGTGAACATTCATGTGCACATGTCCTTATAGTAGAACGATTTATAATCCTTTGGATATATACCCAGTAATGAGATTGCTGGGTCAAATGGAATTTCTATGTCTAGGTCCTTGAGGAATCGCCACACTGTCTTCCACAATGACAACCTGGATTCTTAATGCAAAAAAGTCAGAGAGGCTTGGGTGATTTACTAGCAACATAAATTTGTTTAATTTACTAAGCTAGACTTTCCCTATTTGGGAAGTTATGAAAATGATATTACATATCTCATAAGGCTATTGACAGAATGAAATGAGGCAATTCACACAAAGTGCCTGAAGTGCAGTTAGCTCTTCGTAAGTGCTAGCTCTTAGTACTAGTATTAATATCCAAACAAAAACTATATAAGGATGAACAATTTTCAGAGACTAATTTTTTTACCAATCTAAAACATCATACTGATTATAATTTTAGTAATGGGAAAATCCATGATTTTGACATCCTATTGTTATGAGAGAAGTATGAAACTATGAAATCAGCCAGACCTATATTTGAATTTCAGCTCCACTACCTACTAGATAAGCTTTTTTCCCTGCCATATGGAAGGAAAATTTTATCTTTAAGGATTATTTTATTTGACTTGGTTTATTTTATTATTTTATTATTATTTTATTATTATTATTATTTTTTTTTGAGACTGAGGCAAACTCTTTTTGCCCAGGCTGGAGTGCTGTGGTATGCTGTCGTCACATTGCAACCTCCGCTTCCCGGGTTTAAGTGATTCTCCGGCCTCAGTCTCCCAAGTAGCTGGGATTACAGGCACCTGCCACCATGCCCTGCTATTTTTTTTTGTTTTTTGTATTTTTGTTAGAGATGGAGTTTCACCGTGTTGAGCAGGCTGATCTCAAACTCCTGACCTCAAGTGATCCGTCCACCTTGGCCTCCCAAAGTGCTGGGATTACAGGCATGAGCCACGGGCCTAGCCTCTGAGTATTATTTTAAAGATTGAGCGATGTCTCCAAATTGTATGATCCACAGTGAAAACCCAATACATTTTGAGCACTTTATACATTTTCCTCTAAACCCTTTATTCTGAATTAGCATCAGAGAGTAGATTAATTCAATGGAAACACCATCTTCCTCCTATGTAACATATTTGTGTTTAATTACTTGGAAGTTGGGAGAGGGAGATGTTTGTTTGAATGCTTAATCTTAGGTCATGATTCTCATTGCTTTTCCATTATTGTCGCGAATCAGCAGGTCACCCTACTTGGGGTTTGTATCTGGAGTCAGTCACAGAAAGAAGAGCTAGAAAAACTACATTAAGATGCTTACAGAAATTCCCAGTATTCCATATCCTGATGTCTCTCCTTGATTATTTCAAATATAAATGGCCTTCCCAGGCAAAAGGACTCAGGTGTGTTTGAAAGCTGTTTCACAGCCAGTGTCTCACAGACTCCATGATTAAGCTAAAGGACCTCCTGCATTACCTATTCTGATTCTCTGATCTACCTTCACACAGTCCTGGACTCCCTGTTCTCCTCTACTCTACATAATCATCTCAGGTGCTATTGCTATCAGGACTGCTTAGACACACACGTTCAGTTCTTGCTCAGATTTAGTTCTCATAATTTCAGGGATGGCTTAGACAACACTTTCATCAGCCTCCTCAAAGTGTGCATTCTTTCTTTCCTTGCACGTTGTAGACCATGTTTCTTTTACAGCCATTTCCCTGTGAATGGAGAGCCTGAGAAGATAGAGAGTTCAGGCATGTACAGAGATTAGTTATCCTGGAAGTTCCTCAGGGAATTCAAATATCAAAAGAGAAAAAAAAGGTGTGAGGGAGTTGCACAGGAGAACTTTAAGATTCAACCTACTCTTGAGTCTACTATGCTTTTTCTACATATTCCTTTATCATTTTGATCTTCATTTATCATAATTAGGATAGTTGCATTAAGAAATACACGTACTTGGCCAAGCACGGTCGCTCATGCCTGTAATCCCAGCACTTTGGGAGGCTGAGGTGAGAGGATCACCTGAGGTCAGGAGTTTGAGACCAACCTGGCCAACATGATGAAACCCTTCTCTAGTAAACATACAAAAATTAGCCAGGCATGGTGATAGGCACCTGTAATCCTAGCTATTTAAGAGGCTGAGGCGAGAGAATTGCTTGAACCAGGGAGGCGGAGGTTGCAGTGAGCTGAGATCATGCCACTGCACTCCACTCTGGGTGACAGAGTGAGAAATCATCTCAAAAGAGGAAGAAAGATGAAAGAAGAAAGAAAAGGAAAAGGAAGAAGAAGAGAAGAAGAAGAAGAAAGAAGAAATACAGATATTATATATGTATATGGAGATTTTTTTAAAAAATCCAAATGTTGGATAATGCAAAGGATAAGAAAAATCCAATGAAAATCAAAGACTTTTTTGAGTTTATTGTTTCAATGTTTTCTTCAAAAGCAAATCAACCAACTTCTTTGGATGGTTCTGTATTAAAGACCTCAATCATTTCTGTCCAATAGTGCATTCTGTGATGATGGAAATGCTCTATATCTGTGCTGTCTACCATGCTAGCAACTGGCTACTTGTAGCTACTTGAATACTTGCCATGTAGATAGTGAGACTGAATAACTGAATATTTAATTTTAATTAATGTAAATTTTATTAGACATATGTGGATAGTGGCCATGATATTAGACAATAGGGATTTAGAATATCTGATGGCTTTCTTAGAGAGCTACCTAACTGCCAAATAATATTTCAGATCAAAGGGATATCAGTCTCACCATTCACAGAGGACATAGCAAAGATCATCAAGAGTCTTTATATTTGAAAAAAAAAAAATGACATTCTTGAGGAAAAATAAAGGTATGAGTGCTTACATTAACACATGTCAAGAGTCATTGTAAAGGGAGTATTTACTGTTGTACTCACTCAATAATAACCATACAGACATTAGACCTCGATTTAAAAGCCCCCCCAAAAGACCATGTATACACAGAAACTTCATATAAATAGAATCGCACTACAGGTTAATGATGAAAGGATGGACTATTTGATAAGTAGCTCAGGAAAAATTAATTGTCTATATGGGAAAAATATTCCCATATAAAATTTTATACTATGCACAAAAATAGCAATTTCATGCCTTAAGTATAAAAGGTATAAGTTTTAGAAGGCATATAAAAGAATATTTTTTAGGTTCTTTCTCTAGGGAAGCATTTATTAAGCAACAAACAAATAATATAAACTTTAAAATGAAAATTAATTTTGACTGCAATAAATTTCAGAACTTTGGTTTATCAAAAGGCATCATAAAATAAAGAAAAAATACAAAAAAGAAAAAGGATTTTCCATGTACAATCAGAAAAGGATGTTTATTAGAATGTAGGTATGATGGTAATTGCTTGAGCCCAAGAATTGGAAACAAGACTGGGCAAATACAGTGAGCCCTTGTCTCTATTTTAAAAAAATGAAAAAGACAAAATGAGGAGAAGATGAGGATAAAGAAACATGCATTTCTCTGAAACGTATGAAAAAATACTTAACCCAGTAATTATTTGTATGGATTAAATGTCTCTGTTCCCCAAAATTCATATATTGATCCCCTAACCTTCACTGTGAGAGTTTTAGGAGGTGGAGGCATTGGTTTGGGAGTTAATTAGGTTTAGATGAGAACAATGAAGGTGGAGACCCCATGATAGGGTTAGTGACCTTTTTTAAAAAACCAGGAAACACCAGAGCTTTCTCTCCTTGCCATATGAAGACATAGCAAGAAGGCAGCCATGTGTAAGCCAGAAAGAGAGCCCTCCTCATGCTGTTAGCCTGATCTTGGTCTTCCCAGTCCCCAGAACTGTGAGAAATACTGTAAGTATCTATTGTTTAAGCCATCTTTTCTATGGTATTTTGTTACAGCAGCCTAAGCAGACTAAGATGTCATGCAAATTAAAATTTATAGTTAAGTAGCATTTTATATATAACAAATTGTAAAAGTTAAAAATTGAACAATGTTAAGTGATAAGGATGCAATATAAAATAAATTCTTATAACTAATAGATAGTGTGTGAACTATCAAAACCCTTTTATAAAACAATTTGTTATTATCTTGGAAGATAGAAAAATTTAAATTGTAACTATATCTGTTACCTAGTAATTTTATTCTGAGATAAATGTACTAGAATGTCGTTCACAGACATGGGAACTAGAATTCAAGTAAAAGGTAAAAGTCGCTATTGTTTATAATGTTACAAAAACAAAAAAACCATAGAAATAACTCAAATTTCTAGTGGATAGATTTTGTATTGTCTTCCCTTACTTTGATAAAAATACATAAACTATAATTGTAAGCATGAACATAGGTGAATTTCAAAAAGAGAGTTGAGCCAAAGGCAAATCATAAAACTGCATATGAGGTTAAACTCTAAAGAAAGAAAACCCATTTTAAATATAGAATTTGGGGTGCTGGATACCTCTATTGGTGAAAGACAGGGATGTTGTAGTGTATAAATATAGAGTATCATATTCAAGGCTTCAAATTTTGGGTTTGTTCTATTATTTATTGGATTGATTATGAATGCTCTTTTTAGTGTTATCTGTATTATTTAGTGTTAATCTTTAGCTTACTTTTATATATTGTATGTAGAAATTTTTTCATGATAACAGTGAATATACAAAAAAACAGAAGAAACACTATTATGGCAGTATATAAATTGCTTTATAAAAATATGCCTCACCAATCTCAGAGTCTCTGGGCTCTCTCATAAGCTGAGGGATATGTTGTTTTATTTTATTTTTTTTTCTTTTTAAGACTCAGTGTTCCTGTGTCTGAAATTCTTGTGTCAGTAAACTCATTGCTGCATATGTTGTGAAACTTCAGAATTACTTTCAAATAATTAAAATTGGTAGAATTACTTCTAGAATTAAGAATGATTTGTGTTTACTGAGTACTATTTATGGACCTAGCATTTTTTAAAGAGTTTAATACACATTAACTTACTGAGTTAACACATTGTTACCCTTATAACAACTCAAAGAGGGTATTATTATTCATCCCTTTACTGCCGGTAAGGAAACTGAAACTCAGAGAATTAAGATAACTTGCCTAATATCTCACAGCTAGTGAGTAGAGAATTCTGTTTCTTACTCAGGGAATATGATTTCAGAGGATGTGCTTCAGCCATTTCATTATAATGATATGCTATATGAACACCTCTGAATTTGGTAATTTATTTATTCAACACACATGAAGCACTGACTGTGTGCTAATCATTGTTCATGAAGATGTGGGCACAGTAACAAAGACAATACACATAGAAATAGGGTAACGACTTTCTTTCCTGAAATCCAGCAACATATGCAGATAAAAGGAAGGACAGAATAAATAGAAGAAGAGGAGGAGAAAAAAAAAGAAAGGAATTGTAAAGAAAATTTTTGTTCTTGTTATCTTAAAAACCTTAATAACACAGACAAGGTCTTTTATTTCCTGGTACCAAATTACAGTATAATCTAAGATTATTTATTTATTATATTACTGCCCATTTCCTGGATGCACAGAAAATTTGCCTGTTCATCTGACATTTTTTATGCTCCCACAGCTGCCATAAATACCTTTCTCATTCTTCCTTCTGCCCCAAAGACACACACACACACACACACACACACACACACACACACACACACACATTTTTCAAGGTTCAGCTGAAAAGATACGTATTTTTTGGAGACTTTTCTGCCTCCCTGTTAACCTCTATGGAAAGTGAAGGGATTACTCTGTGTCCTTATTACATTTAGAGATAGCCAGGGAACATAACTGACTCTGTGCAATATGGTAGAGGCTCTTTCTCTGTATCGTTTAATTGATGGTGAATATAGAAATCCATGTTCAAGTTTAGGTTCCTACAGAAAGCCAAAATAGAAGCCCGTGGAACTAAGAAATGCAAGCCCCCTTGAGAGATATAGATTGAGAAAAGGAAGACCGAATACGTTTTTTTGGTGATAAGAAAATGATTAGACAAGCCTACTTAATAAAGGCAGTATGATGGATAATTATCATATGTTAAAATAGTAATAGTGGACACAGTACTATTGGTTTCTATATATATTCATTATTAGAACAATTTCTGAATATCCTTACTTCACTATTTAAGTGATTGCAAATCTGACCAGTTCTGTTTCCAAGAGGAATGAAATAGTAATAGCTAATGCTTCTTCTTCTTTTTTTTTTTTTTTTTGAGACAGAGTCTTGCTCTGTTGCCAGGAGCCAGGCTGGAGTGCAGTGGCCCGATCTCGGCTCACTGCAACCTCCGCCTCCTGGGTTCAAGCAATTCTTCTGCCTCAGCCTCCCGAGTAGCTGGGACCACAGGCACGTACCACCACGCCCAGCTAATTTTTGTATTTTTTAGGAGAGACTGGATTTCACCATGTTGGCTAGGATGGTCTTGATCTCTTGACCTCGTGATCCGCCCGCCTCGGCCTCCCAAAGTGCTGGGATTTCCGGCCGTGAACCACTACACCGGGCAATAGCTAATACTTCTTAAGTTGGTTCTACGTGCAAAATAGCTAATACTTTCTAAATTCTTTCTGAGTGCCAGACACTCTTCTAGATATTTTTGGAAAATTATTTCATGTAATCTTTGGCACAGGTAACATTTTTATCTCCGTTTTCTGTATAGATGAGATGAGCCACCAGAAATTGAAGTCACTTTTTTAAGGTCATGCAACTTGTAAATTGCAGAACCTGACTTCAAATCCAGATCTTTCCAGATCCGGCATTTTTTTCTTCTTAGATATTTTAAATCTAAATGGAAAGTACATCTGCATTTTATGTTAACTTGCTGATATTATATTCTAACAAAAATTTACAAAATTCTTGCTATGCACCAGATAATATTCTAAGCCAGGAGTTCAGAAGTTAGCAAGCTTTTCTAGAAAGCCTCCTAGAAATATCATAGGCTCTGTGGATCACACAGGCTCTGTAGCATCTATTCAGCTTTTTCCATTTACATCATATGTAAATGAAGGAATGTAAATAAGTGAGTGCAGCTGTATTTCTTTTTTTTTTTTTGGGACGGAGTTTCTCTCTTGTTACCCAGGCTGGAGTGCAATGGCGAGATCTCAGCTCACCGCAACCTCCGCCTCCTGGGTTCAGGCAATTCTCCTGCCTCAGCCTCCTGAGTAGCTGGGATTACAGGCACGAGCAACCATGCCCAGCTGATTTTTTGTATTTTTAGTAGAGACGGGGTTTCACCATGTTGACCAGGATGGTCTCCATCTCTTGACCTCGGCCTCCCAGAGTGCTGGAATTAAAGGCGTGGGCCACCACGCCCAGCCCTGTGGCTGTGTTTCAACTAATCTCTATAGTATTTACAAAAAACACGATTCATCATAACTGACCTGAGGGTTGTAGATGGGGGTCCACCATTTTTAAGGGCTTTATGAATACTCCCAGGGCACTTAAAAGCAAACAAACAACTTAAAAGAGATGTTACTATGATATGATGAAGATGATGGGTGAATTTTATATATGAAAAAAAAAAAATGAGATGATTAGAATAAAAGTAACTTGCCCAAAATTATACACTTGGTAAGCAATAGAAAGAAGATATAAAGTCAGTAGGGCTGTATTCTTTACCATTCACATTGTGTGACCTGCATTTTGGCGCAGAAATTTAGAATTTAATTTCTAGTCCCATATTCAGAATCCCTGAATTTGTGAGATAATAGTTACTCACTGCCTCTCCAGTCCCAGGGGTATCTCTTTGGATTCCTACATGAAGTGCTAAGCCAGAGTACATGCGCTGAGCCCTTCCAAACATGTATTTTTGCCCCTGTCTTCCCTGTAGAAACCTGTGTGGGTTTTCCCTCATGCTTCTAGAAGGTTGCAGTGCCACCTTCTTGGGCTCTTCCTTCCACTTCTATTTTTAGTTTCTATTTTCTGATTGTCTCTGGCTGGAGTGGATCAAATTTAGCACATGCCCTGAGTGAAATTCTTATATAGTAGTACTTATGAAAAGATGAAAGCACACTTCTTCATGTTAGAGTTTCAACAAGGTGGATTCCAAATGGGGTAAATTGCTCTGCCTTGAGGGTAGAATCAGACAAGAGTCATCTCCACTTGTCCAGTAAGTATCACAGTATCTGGCATAAAATGCATGCTTAATAAATGTTTGGGGAATACATTAATGGCTGAAAATCATGTCTTATTTGATAGTCTTAAAGCATTTCTGAAGTCAAGGAAGTATTCACTGATTAAAACAGTGGGTGACATTATAGAAAACTTGATGGTATCTTAAGAAAAAAAAAAAAAACTAAAACAAAATCATACTCATCTCTATTGCCTGTCTTCTGTGTTTGAGTTGGCACAAAGGTTTTTTCCCCATGTGCCTACTGTATTTGGTTGATAGGGCTGACTGGAAAATGTGTCTATTGGGATGCTTAGGTTAATCCTGGCTCAGTAAGACCAAGAGCCTTTATCAACTAGTGATGTCTGTCTTGTGTGCAAGATGGTAGAATTGAGGCACCCATGCCAAGTGTCTGTTGACATATATCGAGAATTCATGTTGCTCTGTAAATAAAAGATTTTTTATTTTATCTTATTAATCAATGAGGGAAGTCCAATTTAATGACAGACTCTATCTGGAACTGGGCCTTAGTAATGATGTCCTTCCACTACACATTTGTTCAATCCACCTCTCTCATGTTATCTTCAAGGGGTGAGGAGAGCCTTTTCCTCCAATCCGAAAAGTCCTGTATGATGCCTCATCTTTAATATCTGAAATGTGTGATGTCAGTAGCTGAGATTTATTGGCGTGCCTACATTACAGAAGACACTTTTACTTCTGGCCTGTTGTTTCTGGCTCTGGCTTTGGGCTGAGAGTCTTTATTTCTCTCTGCTTTTTTTTCTGTCTAGAAGCAAATTGCTTTTCAAAAGTTTAAAGAGAAACAAGAGCAGCTTTGGATGGGTTAGAAATGGGAAAAAATGGCTCATTTCGTGAATAAATATTTGCCTGCAGTTCTCCACTTTGCAGACTCAAACAGGGATTAAAAGGGAAAGATTGGCAGGAGGGAGGTGAGGAGGCTTTTAGGCAAAAACAGCATGTGTGTTACAGCTCCATACACAGATAATGCAATTTCCCCTTTGTCATAAGAAAAATCAGCTGTAAGTAGCCCTTTGTAGGTGCTGCTAAAGAGGGGCGATCTAGTGGAAAAAGCACAGGCTTTGAGCCAAAAATATCTGAATTTGGATCACTTACATCATACATGAGCTTGTGTGAGTGGATTAAGGTCTCAGAATGTCAATTTTCTCATATGTAAAACGGGACCAATGCATGGAAAGTACCACATCCAGAACCTGACATGCAATAGAAGGCCAATAGTCAAACTTGAATCTCTTAAATTTACCATGAAGAAAAAAAGCAGGAATTTGATAGGATGTGACTAATTACAACTCAATCAGAATTATTCAATTTCAGAAGACTAGGTTAAAGCAAACATCAAGCATTTTATCTGGATAAATGTGTTTGCTATACAAAAACAAAACTCTACCACTACTGCTACCATTATCAGCAACAGCAATGGTGGCAGCGGCAACACCGCCACCATCAATGGGTAACTTCCCTCAGCATGTGTAGTCAGGGAGAAAGGTCCTAGCTTTTAATAAATGGACTAAGGAAAGTGTGATGTGTGCAGGAAGAGGTTCACATCCACACCCAAATGCATACACATGATGAGAACGTTGTATTTCAGCACCCTGAGGCTACCATGCTCCCTAAAATGCTGGTGTATCTTTCAAAGTTCTGTAAAGATTTTAATAGCAGAGCAGAAGAAAATGTTGGAGTAGGCAAAGATAGTATGGCTTCCTTGCCAAAAGAGAAAGCGACCACAAATCTGTAGATTCTGGACTTAAACTGAGCATGAATGTAGATGAAAAAAGTTATTTAATGTACTGGGCACATTTTACATAATTCTGTGCTATCCCAACAATGAAAGAAAGCAACAACAAACATAAAATAGTAAAAATAACCAACTGTCATTAAAGCTGATGTGTACTGAATGCTTAGCAGTGCTAGGCATGTGATAAACTTTTTAATAAGCGTAAAGAACCTATATTTTGTGGTTGTGAAGGCATTTTTAAAAATGGAGTTAATAAATACAATTTCTCCATGGTTGCACAGTTTGGACATCATTTACCCAGTATTAGAAGCTAAGAGTTCAGATGTCTTATGGGAATTCTATGGACAGGCATGATTTTAAATGATATTCTCCCCTTTACTTACATATGAGGAAACATCCTGATTCATTCGCTTTACCTCCCCACATCTCTCATGGAGATTCTAGGAGATCTTTCTCCCAAGGTGTATTGTTCAATTTTAGACATGAAAAGTGCTTCATTATAGGTATCACATTTGAACTGATTTCAATTGCCCTTAACCTCAGACTCACACATCTACAGATAAGAATGTATCATATCAACAGATTAGCCATCATATTTTGGCCCACACAAGTCTTGGGGAGAAATCACTTCTCTTTAAACGTTGTTGGGAAGAAGTCTTTGAGGTAAACAGCCTTGGAGAAACGTTGAATAATATCTCCTTATCATGATACTGTTTCCCCTACAATTTTTAAGACTTGTAGCTGGGCGCGGTGGCTCACGTCTGTAATCCCAGCATTTTGGGAGGCTGAGGTGAGCAGATCACCTGAGGTCAGGGGTTTGAGACCAGCCTGACCAATATGGTGAAACTCCGTTTTTTTTTTTTTTTTTAAAAAAAAAAAAAGACTGTTAATACAAGACTCCCTGCCTCCTGTTTTGTTGCTTTACTTACTCAGGCATTTTTGAGCATTTATTGTGGTCCAGGCACTGCTTGGAGCTGAAGACTCAAAATACTCCCTCTGCCTTAAGGAGCTGGCATTCCAGCATTTCTCAGAAAGTTAATTGCCACATGACCAGGAAAAGATAGTAGGATCCTAGAGAAGTTAAGCAACTTTTCTTAATCCCACAGCAATAAGAGTTTATTTTTTGACAGATGGTGCCTGTCAAAAAATAAATTCTGTGATTGTATACAATCAATTCTGTGATTGTATGTTCTTCATTACAATTCTGACTTCTTATATTATGTAGTTGAAGAGCCCATTGATTGCATGTGTTATTAGGTATTCTGGAAACTGATATTTATACTGGATGTCTGCATCCCATACTGTTTTCTCAAATGGATTAATGTATTTTTTAGTTGTATTTGTATTGTTTGCTGAGTGAATTCCCCGGTGAAAATAACAAGTTACCACTAGCAACCATAACAAGGGATTATGCTTAAGAACCATTTAACTGCTCATCTTCTAACTTTGATTTACAATTAGGGTCTCCACCGAAGTTCATTATGCCATGGTTATACTTTGATGTGTTCTTAGTGTAATTATCATCAAATTATAAGCTGTCACTCTTAATACTGTTTCTTTCTGGAATTTGTGGTGGTAGCAAAATAAAATACTTCCAGTTGGCTTAAGCAGAAATAGTGGTAGAATATCAGTAGTCTCACAGAATCAATGAGAAGTCTGTTGAAACTAGCATAAAGAATATATTTAGATCTTGAAATGGGGACAGCTTGGTAACAACTCTGCCTCTGGTCCCTCCGGTACTTACTCCTGCTGGAGGTCTAGAATTCCCACCCAAACTCACCAGTGGTGGTGGCTTGCCAAGATATCAGAAGGCTCAGAAACTGAGCAGTAGAGAGAGAGGGAGGAAGATCAACCATAAAATCAACCTGGGCTATTCCTGAAATGAATTGTGCATACTTGAAACATAGCTATATGTACTGAAGGGCTATTTTGTTCATATTGCTACAGAAACATTTTCAGAATGGTTTTCATTTCTGCTTTGCAAGCTACGAGTCAAGAGAGTTTAAGCAACCTCTCCAAATTTGCACAGCTAATAAAAGCCTGTATTAAGTTTTGTATGCAGTACATTTCACACTACAGCCTTTTCCCTGAGGAATTTTCATTCAAATCTTAAGCATAGGATTACCAGTGCAGCCTTTAGCAGAAAGGGAGTACTTTTTTTTCAGGCACTGCAGTAGATTGACTCTTCAGTCAATGATGTTTATGTTAGTTCTTACCTCCATTTGTTAAAGGAAAACTATAGCTGTTTAAACTCACATTTCAAATTTCTTGTTGTCTTTTAAGTCCAGATATCTGCCAGGGCTCCTTTATCTTACTGTCAGGCATTCAGTGGAGCTGGGTAGGCTCGCAAACCTTATGGGAATCAGATGACATTGGCTAGATGTATTTGTCCTTCCACTTACAAGCCCTGTGACCTTGAGGAGTTTAGTCTTCCAGTGCCCTCTCATTTTCCCTTCAAGAACAGAATACCCTTAAAAGGAAAGTTTTATAAGTGTAGGACCAGACTTATCTTTTCCACTATTAAAAACGTGAGCTTTGAATGAAGAGACCCCCCCAGACAGGCTTTGTGTGAGCAACATGCCTGTTTATTCACCTGGGTGCAGGTAGGCTAAGGCCGAAAAGGGTGTTAGCAAAGGGCAGTGGGAAAGGAAATGGTTTTTTTTTTTGTTTGTTTTTTTTTTTTGTTTTTTTTTTTTGAGACGGAGTTTCGCTCTTGTTGCCCAGGCTGGAGTGCAATGGCGCCATCTCGGCTCACCGCAACCTCCGCCTCCTGGGTTCAGGCAATTCTCCTGCCTCAGCCTCCTGAGTAGCTGGGATTACAGGCATGCGCCACCATGCCAGCTGATTTTTTGTATTTTTAGTAGAGACGGGGCTTCACCATGTTGACCAGGATGGTCTCGATCTCTTGACCTCGTGATCCACCCGCCTCGGCCTCCCAAAGTGCTGGGATTACAGGCGTGAGCCACCGCGTCCGGCCAGGAAATGGTTTTTTGTTTGTTTTGTTTTTGCTATATTTTGTTTATTTATTTATTTAATTACAGCCTCATTCGGTATGTCAGGCTGGATTGCAGTAGCACCATCAAAGGTCACTACAGCCTCGACATTTCCGTGGGCTCAGGTGATGGTTTTATAGGTTTGGCATGGGCAGTGGAAAGTTACAGAGTAAGATCAGTTACAATGGTGGGAGTAGGGACGAGAAGTATACAATACCATAAGTTCAGGTACAATGGTGGGTGGGGTAAGAGTAGTTAAGGGCAGGGTGGGGTGAGGAGTAATCACATTATCGTAATAACAGTTAAGATGGCAGGGCGGGGTGAGGGGTTTGTCTGGGGAAGCTCCACTGGGCTATTAGGAACAGGGGCGAAAGCAGGCGGGGCGGGGGCTTGGACGGGAGGGGACACACAATCATCCTGGGCAAGCAGGACTTCGGACTTTCAGGCCTCAGACTTGCTTATGGAGACCTGATAACCTCCAACGTTAAACACTGAACCAATGAACAATTAAATCATGTATGAATTCAGTTATTTGTAACCACTATTTGCTACTTTGAAAATGTTTTTAAAATGTGCAAGTATCAAACAAATGATAGATTTTTTTCATACTATTGTATTCATGCTATTTAATCATTTCCAAAATTTACATCCCACCTATTTTCGTGATTGGTGTCCCTTATAAGTTACCCCTTATAAGTTACCTACTACATGGCAGTCCCTGTGCTTAGCTTATGGCATATACTAGACCTCCTAAATGAATGAATCTTTGCCTTCATTTGACTGACAGAGACATGAAGAGCCCAGTTCTAGTTCTGGGTACTAGGTGGAGCTTGAATTTAACCCAACCATTCTACATCTGACAATGATTTTCTCTTTTGGATTTCCAATGTCAAAATCCTGAGCAGCCTTTCTCTTGGGAGGAGGATGCTCTCTTTCCCTCCCTCCCTCTCTCTCTCTCTCTCTCTCTCTCTCTCTCTCTCTCTCTCTCTCCACACACACACACACACACACACACACACACTTCTCTTTCTTTTCTTTCTTTCGATGTCAGTGGCACTTTCTTTCTAACCCCATAGACCATTACGGAACCTTGATGACTTAAAGGAAGACGAGATTTAGGGCTTCTTGAGACTGTCTCCTGCTTTTCTGAGAATAAAATAAAATTCTTTGTACCAAACTTCAATACACTTGACATCTTTTATTATTTTCAGGTCATACACATCTTTCTTCCTATAAAGAGAGTCGTCGTACAAGCATTCATTCATTACTCTTAAGGTCATGTCAGAAGGAATCACATACTTATTGTCAGCACATGCAGTGTAAAAATACAAAACCATTTTTTTTTTCACTCCAAACCTTTCATATGTTCTTATCAGGAAATCAATGTGCTGATGGGGCACCGAGGACTAGGAGACTTGGAGAAATTCCATGCACTTTGCCATCTGCCCAAGCAGATGGAATTGGGATTGAGAGTTCTCACTCCAGTCTCAGATCTTCTGGGTATCATGATCTTGGATATCATAGGTCCTGGAATTACTGCCCGTGAAAATGGTACCACTTAAGATGCTGAAACAAAATATGCAGAGAATACTTTGCTGTGATACAGCTTCTATATTTCCCATGCTATCTAATTTATTGTCTGTTTTGGAAGTTTCTAAAAAAAAAAAAAAATGAGGATATCTACAACTTCCTTTCTTTTAAGTCTGTTTCCAGGCTTCCCAAAGGCTGCGATACCAACACTAATAGTGCCAAATACTGTTCTCAGTGTTTCAAAACATTCACAACTGGATGTCTTGGATTTCATGGCATTCATTGCATCCCTGCTTACATTAGTGCTTCATTTATGTGAGCCAGCTGCACCCTGCACTGCTAGTCTTAGCAGAATAAAGCAGGTGCTGTTATATATTCAAATCCCTTTTTCCTGACACAGGTTGGTACTCACTCCCATTTGCATGGTAAGGCCAGCATAGTTCAGAATACCTGTGCTCACTTAAAATATTCCACAATCTTACAGATGGCTACTAAAACTCATCATATGTCTTTATCCTTTTCCAAAAGCTTTTTTATAGAACACTAAATATATATTTTCATTTTGTCAATGTATTTCTTTATATGTTTCTGCTGTTCATAGCCTTTTGAGTTATTATAGAAAAGTGTCAGACCCATTTCTAGTTGCATTGGTCAAATTACTTACTCTTTCTAGCCTCAGATTATTTATTTCAGAATGGGACCAATCAGGCCTACACCATAAAATTATTGTGAGTGTTCATACATTCGAATGGTTTATTTTAGGCACGGGGTTAGTGATCACTAGAGGATGAGTCTGAGAATGTAAACCTGATAGGCAAGACCAAGGGAAGCATATGAACTAAGGTCCATTTCACGTATTTGAGATGGGAACATGAGATTACATGGAGTTCTTGGAAAAGTGTCCAGTCAGTGTAGAATGATTGGATATGAACTTACAAATTGTATATATTGGGGCAATTTAATCTGTAACTGGAGATGGACCCAAAGTTTTTGGTCTTTTCCTTAGACCATCCTTCAGGACACTCCGTCTCTTGGTATATCTATTTTCATGACACTGTTTTCATTTGCAGTCCAGATTTCTTTGCATCTCGTGGATGATTCCTTTATATTACTGTGCATTATTACTATGTATTATTACGTGGTTGTATTGAGCCATGGGCCCTGTCTTGCAAACAAGAGTTGGGAAGATGTCCAGAGAACCACATGCACCTGATTCAGGACTCTGAAGAACTGTACACAGTTGACCTTTGAACACTGCAGGAGTTAGGAACACAGAACCTCACACAGTGGAAAATTTACATATAGCTTTTGACTTGCTGCAAACTTAGCTATTAAGGACCTACTGTTGAACAGAAGCCTTGCCAAACAATATTAAGTAGTCAATAAACACATATTTCATATGTCATAGGTATTACATACTACATTCTTACAATAAAGCAAGCTACAGAAAAGAAAATGTTATTAAGAAAATCAGAAGGAAGAGAAAATATATTTACTATTCATTAAGTGGAAGTGGATGATCATGAAGATTTTATCCTCATCATCCTCAGTTGAGAAGGCTGAGAATGAGGAGGAAGACAAGATATTCTTGCTGTCTTGTGGGTGGTAGAGTCGGAAGATGTGTGAGGGGAGGCAGGAGGGTTACATTTGGTGTAACATTTATTGAAAAAAATCAGAGTATAAGTGGACCCCTGCAGTTCAAATCTGTTGTTCAAGGGTCAACTGTAGTTATCTAAGCCTCAGAATTACTTTTGTATTTTAAGCTATTTAGAACTGCATTTTCTGTTACTTGGAGAAAGTAGCTTCTGAAGTCAGATTCATCTGTTTGTAAAAGCTTATAAAACCTTAACTGAGCTTTGCATTTTTCTCTATGTCATGCTTATGCTCTTCTCTCTGAATAGAGGTCATTATGCAGGCTGCTGCTTTTAAGAACCTGAGCGCCATAGTTGCGGGCATTTATAGGATCAACCACACTTTCAAATTTAAAAGATAATAGGAAAAATGAGGTCCATTATTACCTAGCATTCTAGTATTCTTATGTCATTCCATGGAAAGATTTTGATTAGCCTCGATTGGGTCATATTCCTGCTCAAAGTCTAATCACAGTTTCTTGGAGAAGGTTATTCTGAACACTCTAGGAACCAGACTGAATTAAATATGCACACACACACACACCCCACCACCACCACTACAATGTGTTCCCAGAAAAAATAAAAAAAAAGACAATTTTTCTTGCTAAGAGAAGAAGAAAGGTACATGCGTTCTAGCTATACAGTAGATCTCAACATCACTCTATCCAACTTTTCACTGGCCCTGCCATTTCCCTTAGGAATAATACAGGATGATTACACTATCCCGCTCAAAACCCACCCAACTACAAAAATAGGAGTTTCTTGTACAATACTCCTCAGGGAGTCAAACAAGTGTATTAGTCTGTTCTCATGCTGCTAACGAAGACATACCCGAGACTGGGTCATTTATGAAGGAAAGAGGTTTAATTACACACAGCTCCACATAGTGGAGGAGGCCTCACAATTATGGCAAAGGGCAAGGGAGAAGCAAAGTCACATCTTACATGGTGGCAGGCAAGAGAGCTTGTGCATGGGAACTCTCATTTATAAAATCATAGGATCCTGTGAGACTTATTCACTACCATGAGAACAGTATAGGGGAAACTGCTCCCATGATTCGATTATCTCCACCTGGCCTGGCCCTGACACTGGGAATTATTACAATTCAAGGTAAGATTTGGGTCAGGAAACAGCCAAACCATATCAACAAATTTTGTCAATTTTTTTCTTATCTTGATGCACTCCATTCTTCTAGTTTCTTTCTTAGCTTATAGATTCTAATTTTTTTTTTTTCAATTCTTACTGCTTTGTTTAATGATACTGTAAAACATATACTTGCTCTTCATTCCCATTTTCTGGTATACAGCTAAAATCCTTGCAATCTCCAAAGTGATGAGTGTCTTTTTGTATGCTAATGAGCTGACTGGTGTCTGGCAGCTCTTATGCAGCTCTAGCATGGGAGCTGGTCACAGGAAAGTCAAAGACGTTTCAATCCCACCCTCCAAAGTCCAGGGAAGAAAGAGGGGCTGAAGGCTAAGTTGATAACCAATGGCCAATTATTTCATCAATCATACCTATGTCATGAAGCTTCCATAAAAACTCAAAAGAACTGAATTTGGAGAGCTTCCAGAGAGCTGAATACATGGAGGTTCCTGGAGGGTGGCACGCCTGGAGAGGGCAGGATAGCGCTGTATGTATTCCTTCCACCTCCCTTCCTCTGTGCTTCTCTTTCATCTGGTGTATCCTTTTAAATATTCTTTATAGTAAACCAGTAAACGTCAAGTGTTTCCTGGAGTTCTGTGAGCTTCTCTAGCAAATTTATCCACCCAAGGAGGGGGTCATGGAAATCTTAATATACAGTCAGTCAATCAGAAGCACAGATAAAACAACCCGGGGATTGTGACGGACATCTGAAGTCGGGGACAGTTTTGTGGGACTCAGCCCTCAACCTGTGGGGTCTGATGCTATCTCCAGGGAGATGGTGTCAGAATTAAACTGAATTAGAAGGCATTCAGCTGGTGCCTGCTGCGGAATCTGTAGAATTGATTGCTTGTTTGGGGTGTGGGGAAAATCCCGCACGCATTTGGTCACAGAAGGTGTTCTGTGTCCTGAGAAAATAATATAGTTATTTATTTTCTCACAGTGTCTCTCATTTTTCTTTTTCTTTTTCTCCAGCTTTATTGATGTATCATTGACAAATAAAAATTATATATATTTAAGGTATATAATGTGATGTTTTGATATACATATACGTTGTCAAAAGATTACTGTTGTCACGTTTCTCATTTTTCTTTGCCTTTGATGAGTTTTATTTAATTTCTACTTATGAACAGAAACTTTCCCTAAACTTTTCTGGTTTATTTTCCTCTCTTATTTTTCCCTTGAGTTTAAATTTCACTTGGATCTTGCTGACACACAAACATGCATCTTTAAACCAGGTCTCTGTTTTAGGTTTCTAAACCACATGGCTATTTTTTCTACCTAGACTTCTGCATCAGCATATTAAGCTCAAGTTATCTTGGTGTAATGCAGAGTACATGGTTTATAGCATCTTACAGAATTAGGTAAAAGTTCAGCATCCCAATTTTAATAATGGGGTGACCTTGTAGAAAGTAATGTATATTGTGGAGTGTGTTTGATCTAGAGTTAATAATACATGACTTTAAGAAATACCACACACTGGGGTCTGTGGGGGGAGCAAGGGGAGGGACAGCTGGGAGGTGGGGAGTTGGGGAGAGATAACAGGGGGAGAAATGCCAGTTACAGGTGACCGGGAGGAAGGCAGCAAACTACACTGCCATGTATGTACCTATGCAACAATGTTGCATGGTCTTCACATGTACCCCAAAACCTAAAATGCAATGAAATATATATATGTATATAAGAAATATGTTGAAGATCAGAGATACTATGTGCAAAGTCCTGAGCAGATGGCCTGGCACATAGCAGTGAAGGAAGTTACCATTATTATAGTATTTCTAACTAAGAGAACAGATTTATTCTCTTTCAGCATTCACATAGCAACCCCAGGGAAGAAGCAACTTAACTGGTGGCTTTGAGTCACACACCTGTATCTGGGTCTCAGCATTGTTGTCTGGAAGATGGGCTCATGCTTGATTCATGTTCTCATATCAGAGTCCAGGGAGCTACTTCCATATGATAGATTTATTTTCATGCCATTGCACTTAAGGGGAATGCAATATTTAGTACGGGAAGCAGGGATGAGACTACACACTTCTTATTCTCCCAGTTATTCAGTACACAGTTGAATCTATCAGATGCTCAGTAAGTCTTTGTTAAATTAATGAATGCATTGGCAAATGATAACTCATCTAATACCTATCCATACAGATAAATGATCATCTTTGGATGATTGTCTGATACTGACTGAAATAGTCTGTTAGAGATGAGAGAGGCATCAGAAGTTATTTTATACATTCCATGGATAAGCTCATGTAGGACTTCTTTGCACTCTGGATATTCTTTCATGGATTTCAAAGTAGAATGTAAGCACTATTCAGGAAACCTGCTGCATGCCAAGAAAGATTCAGAAAGGGAAGATTCAATCTACACAGAATTCGTGCAATGATGTGTCTGCCATTGTAGTTAGCTTTTTGACGTGATTTTCTGTGCTTATGTCTGATTATATTCCAGAAGTTCTGAGAATTCTCACGGTCAGATGCCTATCTGCACTCCATAGCACTCACTCTGAGAACTGGGAGTTCTATTTGTTTTGAGTCATTCAGATCATTATTGTTTGTGTAAGGGTAAGGAGATAGGGCTTTTTAGCATATACGAACACCATCACTTTTATTTCTGTTTCTCCTTAAACATGAAGCTCTGACTGAGAAGGTTTTATTTCGGTTCCTTTTTTGTGTAAATCCAAACCGTAGATCTGTGCGTCTTAAGAATCTTGGACTCTGAGCATTCTGCTATGGTCTTTTGCCAGGAAAAAATAATCCATATGCAGCAAAGGGAAATGGGGAGATGTCCTAGCCCTTTTTGGGAGCAGCGGAGAACTTGTTTTAGATGAGCTGCCTGCACCTTGTCAGGCTTCACGCCGCTTTCTCAAGCAGCACTAAAGGAAATGAACTAATGATAGCTGATGCTTGTGATCGGCAAACTCCCTCCTGCCGCTTAGAATTGGAAAGTGAGTGAAAGCTGTGGGGGCCTGGGCCAACCCTGACAGAAACAGGTTTTTAACAGCATGAATTTATGAATCCAGTCAATGCAAATGAGAGTTTATTATGCTTGGAGTCTAAAAAAACGATCCCTCATTTATTAAATTAAGCTGCAGAAAGTCTATTCAGATAATGTTAAATGGTAGTTTTTACACTAAAAGCTAGGCTTTTCTTTCATTGATTCTGCTTTTTGATAGTGTTATTTTATACTCTGCTTACAAGGGAAGGGAGAGTAAAGACTTGGAGATGGAGATGATTGTGTTTGCAGCCAGGTAAAACTGGATTTGACTCACCATTTTGCCCTTTACCTGTCCTAGGTCTCACAGCTTTTGAGAGAACCTTTATCTCCTAAATGGGCATAATTACCTAAGCTGAAGCTTGCAGTGAAAGAATGGGAAAAGAAAACATGACACATCACTCCACGGACAAGGGTGAACGAAAGGGGGAGGAAAAAACTTCAGATCCATAACCCGTTTCATTCTTTCTCACAGAGTAGTTTTTGAGTCATGTACATGAATCTCGATTCATTTGTAATTTTGTGGAAGTTGATCACAGGAATTTGCATAAAACTATCCTCTAGGTAACCGTGATTCCAGGTAAAGAACCGTTGTTCTTAAAATAACGATCTCTACTGAAATTCAACGGTGGTATAAGTACAGGTTGTGCATCCCTAATCTGAAATTCAAAACCTGGAAGCCTTCAAAATCTGAAACTTTGAGTGAGGACATAATGCCGTCCGTGGAAAATTCCACACCTGACCTCAGTCACAGTCAAAACTCTGTTTCATCACAAAATTATTTAAAATGTTGTATAAAATTGTCTTCTGGCTACATGTGGGTATATGAAACATGAATGAATTTCTTGTTTAGATTTTGGTTCCATTCCCAAGATAGCTCTGTATGTATATGAAAATATTCCAAAATATTTATAAAGTAATCCCAAACTAGAAACACTCCTCCTGGTCCTAAGCGTTTCAGATAAGGGACACTCAACCTGCAATACGAATATTTTAATCCCAGCATGAGATTTTTCACTTGGTTACTAATTATCAGCATTAACACATTGGGAGGAAATGTGGTGGTATTGGAAAGAGAAAAATAAACCTTAAATGCTATTTAAAATCATTCATACGTAGGATATTTTGGCATGTCTACCTTTTACAAACTGTATGACTTAGCTAGTATTTTATCTCTTTTAAGATTGCCATTCCTCTTCTCTTTTTATTTTTTAGGGACAGGGTCTTACTGTGTTCTCCTGTCTGGAGTTCAGTGGCGCAGTCATACCTCAGTACAGCCGCAGACTCCTGGCCTTAAGATATCTTCCTGTCCCAGTCTCCCGAGTAGCTGAGACAACAAATGTGTGCCACCACACTTGGCTAATTTTTTTTTTTAAAGACATTTCTTCTTGAGAGGGGATTTTGCTGTGTTGCTCAGGCTGATCTTGACCTCCTGATCTCAAGGGGTCCTCCTGCGTGTATTGGGATTACCGGTGCGAGCCAACTTGCCTGGCCCATGTTCCTCTTCTGTAAAGTAAAAATGTTCTTTCATATTTTATGTGGTGGCTTTAACTAATAAATGAGGTAATGCATGTAAATTTTCTAGTGCAGGGCTTTGCATGGAGTGGTTGCTTTAGATTGTAGTCTTCCCTCTACTTATGTACTAAAATTAGTAATTGCTCATTATTTCTATATTTTGGAATGCATTAATTTGATTTAATTTTGATTTGAAGCAATGTATTCTTAAGTGTTCTTACTGAACACAGATTCTACGATTTTAAGTTAATTATATCGTTGAATATTTAGGGACCTATTCTGTGTGTTTCTGAATAACCACATTCTTTTTTTTTTTTTTTTTTTTTTTTTGTGGAGACGGAGTTGCCCTCTGTCGGCAGGCTGGAGCGCAGTGGCACAATCTCGGTTCACTCCAATCTTTGCCTCCCAGGTTCAAGCGATTCTCCTGCCTTAGCCTCCTGAATAGCTGGGACTGGTGCAACGCGCGCCAGCACTCCCAGCTAATTTTTCTGTATTTTTAGTAGAGACAGGTTTCACCCTGATAAGCTAGGATGGTCTCTATCTCCTGGCCTTGTGATCTGCCCTCCTCGGCCTCCCAAAGTTCTGGGATTACAGGCGTGAGCCACCGTGCCCATCCTCCACATTCTATTTTTTATTAATAAATTATATCAATATACAATTTGGTTTCCTCTCAAATTAGCACCATTTTATGGTTTTATGAAAAAAACATAATAAATATGAAGACTAAGATATTGTTTGATACTCTTCAAAGTAACATTTTCAAAGGTGTGGTTTGGCCTAATAAAGCCTTTTGTGATAAAATCAATGAATTAATTGCTAATTCTTCCTAAATCTTGCAAGCATTTTTTTTTTCCCTTCATCCTAGCAAGCCAATTTTGCTAACCCTTTTAATAGTGTTCTGGTATTACCAGAACAATTAGTTGTTAGGATTCTGGTATAAACAGAAGGATAATACAGGAATATACATTCTCCATACATGTTATGCTAAAGAGCTATTGCAAATGAAAGGAATTAACATATGTTATGGCTCATTTTCATGGAAGTGCCTGCTTGCAAATGAGTAGACCTCTTTGGAAATGTGCAGTCATGATGTCCCCCCAAATACACTACCACCACCCCTGTCCTTATCAGTATGCTTTACCAGGAAGGCAGTCAGGTGTAGGATGCTTTTGTGTACTTGTTTGTTCTAGGTCTTGTTTTTGTTCTTTGCCTTTCCTTTATTTAGAATCAAGTTTGGAAGCGGGAGACAGGAGTTACTTTATGAGACAACGTCCATGTTTTGTGAGCTTATTTTAAATTTTTTTGATTCATTTTCTAAGAGCCATAGAAACCTTATGAAAGTTGGGTTGTTAACTACTGGAGTTAGGAGACTTTGCCGTCGTGAATCTTGGTTTTCATAAAGGGGTCCTTTGAACATTTAGTAAACATATATGAAACAACTGCCCCAAGTCTGGCCTTGTGTTGGATACTGGGAGTTCAACAGTTGACCTGATCCCAGCCCTTATGTAAAGGTGACTTGCTTTTGGTTCTCCTCTGCAAGAATGTAAGCACATTGGTAAATTAAGCGTCAGAACGAGAAGTTGGCTGAGAATAAAACAGGGTGCTGATAGAAAATAACAAATGAGGCCACGCACAGTGGCTCACACCTGTAATCCCAGGACTTTGGGGGGCCAAGGTGGGTGAATCATGATGTCAGGAGTTCGAGACCAACTTGGCCGACATGGCCATTTCTACTAAAAATACAAAAAATTAGCTGGGCATGGTGGCGGACGCTTATAGTCTTAGCTACTCGGTAGGCTGAGGAAGGAGAACCATGTGAACCCGGGAGGCAGAGGTTGCAGTGAGACGAGATCGCACTACTGCACCCCAGTCTGGGCAGCAGTGCTAGACTCCCTCTTAAACAAAGAAAAGAAAAGAAAAAAACAAATGGTAGGGGAAGTCTATGTTAGATGAAATGTCATAAAAGGACCACATTTTACAATTAATTAGACAGAAGTGATGCTGACTTGAGGGAATTTTCACATGCTGCTTCTTATATTTTGAGCACAGTTGGCCTCACCCTCAACCCCCAAAGCCAGAGGATGAATAGATGTGGGAGAAAAATAAATTCAGATCTGAAAAACTGCATGTAGCAAATGTCTTGGGGTAGATGGAAGCAGGAAAGTACTGGATGTCTAAGAGGAACTCGAGGCCTTCTGTGGTGGTGGCCAGATTATGTAGAGCTGAGTAGGCTACTGTAAGGAATTTGGATTTCATTGTTTTTTTGTACAGGAAAGCAATCAAAAGATTTTAAACGCAAAAAGACATAATGAAACTCACATTTAAAAAAATCAATCTATCTTCTACAAAGCAGTAAGGTAGGACGGAAGGAGAAAGGTGGTCAGTAGACCATCTGGAAGGCCCATACTTAAGCCAGGAGAGAGAATCGATGGGGCTCTGTAGAGAGGGAGAGCAGCAGATGTTGCTCGGGGCAGACGGCTCTCAGGGCAGACGGAGGTCCAGAGAGAGCAGTGCTTTACCCAAGGCCTCAGACCCACTCAAGGGTTCATCTAGGGCCGGATGCGGTGGCTCATGCCTGTAATCCAAGCACTTTGGAGGTCAAGGTGGACGGATCACCTGAGGTTGGGAGTTCAAGACCAGCCTGACCAACATGGGGAAACCCAGTCTTAAAAAAAAAAAAAAAGGTCAGCTATGATTGCAGCCAAGTACAGTAGGTCCCAAATAACCTGATTTTATTCAAGATTGTTTTGTTTGAGGAAAAAAAAATCTCCCCTGAGCTTGGGCCATTGCCTGTGTGGAGTCTGCATGTTCTCCCCATGTCTGCCTGTGTTTTTTCTCCTTCTGATTACTTTTCCCATCCCAGTGATGTGCTTGTTATTTGAATTGGTGCAACTAAATAGTCCATTGCTAAACTACTGTGGATGTGTGTGTGAGTGTGTCCTGCAGTGGAATGATACCCTGTCCTGGGCAGTTCCCACCTGGTGTCCTGAACTGCCAGGATAGAATCCTCCCACCCTCAAGCCTGAACCGGAATAATAGTAAGATATTATTATCTTACTTGTTTCTATTAATCTTTTTAAAATGTATGTAGAACTCACAATTATTTCAGTGTTTAATACAAGAAATGTTTTTGTCTTTAGACATTTAGTGATGGTTTTGTGACTGAAAATTATTCCATAGGAACTTAAGTCTTGTTGACATCAATTGGCCTGCAGTATAATGAAACTGGTTTTACTGTAAGTGGTTTCGCTTAAAGTTGCAGTTTTCAAGAACCATTGAGGACATTAAGTGAAGACTTACTGCATTTTAGACCCTGAAGTCTGTGTTCATTGTAAACAGGTGAGGCTGAAAGGACTTTCTAGGGAGAAATGCCCAAGGGCCTAATTGTGTTGCCATTGGCTGCCTCTTGTTGTCTGGAGATAAGCAAGATAGAAAGGGTTTGAACAAACTAAAAGTGGGTTTCTAACCATTCATTTCCATCTGATTTGTTAGAAGAGTCTCAAGTAACAAAAATAGTAACAAAAAATCAATTAACATCAATCAATTAGCATTGAGGAATATTTGATTCCTCAAATATTCAGAAACCATGGGAGCTTGAGAAAGACTTTAAAATTGGGTGGTTTGTTATTTCCCAAAGCATGCCCTCTTCCTTTCTCTTTCAGTCCTTATCACAAGGAAGAACAAAGTCTCAGTTTATTGTTAATCTTTAGTGAGTGTTAAGAAGGGAGATTAACACCTCCCTTGGCCTGAGGCCCCTTCTCTCTTTCTTAGAGCTTTTGGCTGTCAACAGTGTCAAGACAGAATTTAATAACGTTGCTTTGTTTTCATTGAATTTATCTTTATGATTATGTTTATTTATGACATGTGATACGGGTTTGCTGCTACAATAATGATATAAAGGTTTTTTTTGAAATAAATTTGAGTAAAAAGTTAACTTAAAGACAAAAGTAAAATGTTGTAGATGGAATAGGTATGAACAAACACGAAGCAGTATTTTAGGTACCTTGTGTCAGCTATTGCACTGATGGTCATGGTGACATAGAAGAGACCTGGAGGAAGAGTGTGCCTAGGGGCCAGTTTCCTGTCTCCGCCCCCCCGCCCCCGCAAGCCCCCACACCAACCATTCGTTATTCCCTACTTTGCTTTCTATTCTGGAGAAAACTCAATTTCCCAAAGTGATATAGTTAATGCAAGAAACAATATGGCCTGATATTCAGAATTCAACTTCATAATTGGAATGCAAGTGGGTAGAGAAGAATTAATTTACTTGTTTATCAAAAGGAAAAATTTCAAGGTAAACGGTGCTTTATTTGTTCCATGGAATGGTGCATAGTCATTAAAAATACAAAATTGATGTGAATACAGTGTTATAACAGATTTCTAAAATAAATTCAATAAAAAAGATCAAAAGATGCTACATAATTTTGCTTTATTTCATTTTCATAAAGAAAAAAAACAGAAGTCCTATATGCATAGTAACATAAATGTGTATACTGAATGTCTGAAAAAAATGCACCTGAGGAAGTTAACAATTTTTGCCTCAGGCAGGGTTGGGAGGTTGGATGTGAAGAAAGGCTTGTTTTATATTTTACACAATTTTATACTCTTGTTCCATTTTGCCATGTTATGCCATACTTTTGTCACAAAAACAGAAGGAACAGCATACCTTCAGTTTTGGAAGGAAAGGAGAGAAGCACCAACTTTAAGTCAAAGCTCATTAACTCTTACTGTATTATAAGTGATGCTCCAGGCCAGCAGCCCCAGACTAAAACTGGACTTGCAAAAGAGATGCTCAGAACTCTCTTCAAAGGGCAGGTCCATGTGGATCATGTGATGGTACAGAAAATGCTGAGAGTGATGGCCCATACCCTCAGGTAATACACTCAGGTATGGTCACACACTCAGGTAATATATGGCTCATACACTCAGGTTATTACATCCTCCTGCCCACTCCACCCACACCCCCTATTTTGACCCCATGCCCACTGCACCTCATCTGAGGGTTCAAGGCTATGCTCACTTGCATGGAGACATGCTTATTTACAGCTGACCCTTGACAAAATGGGTTTGAATTGTATGAGTCCACTTACATGTAGATTTTCTTCTGCTTCTGCCACTCCTGAGACAGCAAGATGAGCCACTCCTCCTCCTCCTCTTCCTCCTCTTCAGCCTACTCAAGGTGAAGATAGTGAGGATAACAAGGTCTCACTCTGTTGTCCAGGCTGGAATGCAGTGGCATGATCTCAGCTCACTGCAACCTCCGCTTCCAGGGTTCAAACGATTCTCCTGCCTCAAACCCCCAGTAGCTAGGATTTCACGTGCATGCCCCCATGCCCGGCTAATTTGACAGTGTTTCAGCATGTTGGCCAGGCTGGTCTTGAACTCCTGGCCTCAGGTGATACACCTGCCTCCTAAAGTGTTGGGATTACAGGCATGAGCCACCATGCCCAGCCCCAATGCATGTTCTTCTGTCTTCTTTGAGGGGGGTTAACTGTAGGGGGACAGGAGGAGAAGCAGGGAGCCCATTTGAGATGCTACTCTGATTTTCTTAGAACTTTCATAACTTTGGGCCGGGCGCGGTGGCTCACGTCTGTAATCCCAACACTTTGGGAGGTTGAGGCGGGTGGATCACCTGAAGTCAGGAGTTCGAGACTAGCCTGACCAACATGAAAAACTTTCATAACTTTATCCTCAGAGAATGTAGATAAGGGAAAGTGGGCAACATGAGGTGTATGGTCTTGAAGCTAGCAAGGAGAGGTCTGGCAATATATTTTTTAAAAGTGTGAAGCACACTCCTCAGCTTGCCCACAAAGATCCAGCAAGTCAAGACTGTGATTGATGGTGGAAAGCGACGGAAGACAGAAAGGGCGGAAGGGAAGAAGTAGGGAAACAGGTAAACTGAATGAAAAAGCCCTGAAGTAGCAATAATTTACCCATTTGCTCAGTTATTTATACTGCAATTCTTCCAACATTGAGAGTCTTTTTGAGCACCAGGTTGTGGGCTCAATATGCTGTGCTTCATTACTAAGAAAAAAAAACTAAAAACTTTTACTGAGTGACTGCAATATGACAGAATTTGAGCTGAAGGCAGAACATATATATACTCTCTGTGTTTGTGTGTGTTTATATATAGGTGTGTATATAAACACAATACATATGTATGTATATATGTATTGCACACATATATATATGTATGTGTGTGTATATATACATATAGATACAGATATACACACAAACATACAGAGAGAAATTTGTTAAGGTGTGATGACCATATCCTCCCTCTGTGTGTGTGTATATATATGTATTTACACATACATACATATACTTATACACTTACATATATATCACATATACATACACATATACATATATGTGTATATTATATACACATACATATATATAGAGACAGATTTGTTAAGGGATAATGACCATATCCCCCATCTGTGTATGTGTGTGAATGCATACGTGTGTGTGTGTGTGTGTTTGTGTGTGTGTGTGTGTGTGGACTTGGAAAGGCCAGCCCTGTATATATATGTGTGTGTATATATATATATATGTGTGTGTGTGTGTGTGTATGTATAATACACACACACACACACACACACACACACACACAGAGAGAGAGAGAGAGAGAGAGAGAGAGAGAGGATAAGACATGGCGGGCTTTTTAGAGTGAACAGGAGAGTCCCAGAGGTCTCTTTTATCCCAAGGGTCTCCTCCATACTTTGATGAATGTTCTACTGTCACAGATTCTTAATAATTTTTCAAAAGTGAAGTTTGATGGGACAATGCACCATTCAGGTAAGCAAAAGAGGGATGTGGAAGAAAGGAAAATCCTTTATATTTAGTATTTAAATGATGCCTTTTTTCCCTTTTTTCACATTTTTGTTTTGTACTGGGCACCACAAGGTCTGTAGTTGATTCTGCAGCCAGGCGTGTCAGCAAGTATAGTAGAACCTGGCCTTTCCTATGTTACAGATGCCAACAGATAGTAATAGAATAGAGGCGCTTAAGTCAGTCGAAGATGAGGGATGGAGTGGGCGGGGGTGGGGGGTGGTGGTAGTGGCAGGGAGAAGGTGTGTCAAAGAAAGATTTCAAGAACAAGTGAGAATCAAGTTGATTTTTGAAGGAAAATCAGAAGTTGGCCAAATGAGAGAAAGGATTTCAGGCAGAGAGAACAAGCAACTTGTGTGAATGTGAAAAGTTATGAATGGGCTGTGTGTACCTGGGAATGTTGTACTGTCACTAAGGCAATTGTCCAGGGAATGGCCTGGGGGTTATATTGACGGAGATGGAGCTGGAAAGAAATGGCCAGGGTCAGATCTGGGAGGGCCTCCTGTGTCATATTCTTGAGTAGAGAAGCAAATTGTCTCCGAAATACTACTCTTAGTAGATAATCTCAAATGTGCAGAAGGTTTTCAAGAGTGTGACAATTGTAATTATTGAGTATTATATGACACTCCTGGTACAAATAGTTTCATGTGCATTATTTTACTTCATAGAATAATTTTGAAGATTATGATCAATCAAATTTGAAGATTATGATAAAGCAAATTGTCTCTGAAATTCCACTTTTAGTAATCTCAGATCTGCAGAAGGTTTTCAAGAGTGTGACAATTGTAATTATTGAATATTATATGACACTCCTGGTACAAATAGTTTCATGTGCATTATTTTACTTCATAAAATAATATTGAAGATTATTGTCAATCCCTATCATGGTTGAAGAAATTGAGGATCAAATCTGTGATTCTCCAGCCAGGTGGCTTTAGAGAAATTTGACTCCAGAGCCTACCCTTCTAATCTTCACATTTTTGCTTCCCTGTGGAATCATAGATAAAGAGCAATAGTATACAAAAGGTTTTGACAAATTGATAAGGGTTGACCTAAATTATAAGGATGACAGGATTTTATTATGTTGCTGTTATGGATGAATGTGACAATATTTCTTTTTTATATTAATAAAGCTCTGCTTTGTTTAGCTGCTTTCCCACATATCCTCACACTTATATAAATACATTCAACTTTCAAATAGATCAAAGAACAATCATGATTTCAAACCTGCGTGCTTGCTTTGCTTTTGACTGGAGAGCATGTCCAAGCATTCTTTTATTTAGCTCAACCCCGGAAGGTCCACCTAGGCTATCATCAGCTTCTGGAATTTTCCATCTTTCATGCAGACTGGCTTGGCTTTCCAAGCTCTGTGCTTCTTGATTGCTAATCATCCATAGGGTTTGGTCAGTGTATCCCCGTCTCCCACAAGAAATAGCTTCTTAAGGACAAAAACTGTTTTATTTCCATGTACCTTACTCAGTCCCTAGAATGGCTTATAATATAATCAATGTACATTTATATTGTAGCATATGTTACTATCAATTACCCAAGCAGAATTGCTCATCTATTAGAGCCCCAGTATTAACAGAACACTGTGCTGAATGGCTATTCTAAGGCAGACCCTGTGGTAGGTTCTTGAAATATAAAGATGAAGGGAAATATAAGATAAAGACGAACTGGAGAAGGGAGAGGAAATGACTTTCTGTATGGAGGTCAGCAGAGGCAGGATTACATTCAAGCTGTAAATTGAAGAGGGAGATACCAGCCATGAAAAAAAAATCATGTAGGAAGTGTTTCGTGCATGAATAGTATAACAAGCCTAAAGGATCTGTGTTATGGGAAAATTTACCATACTTAGAAAACCTGTGTGGCTGGAACAGAGTCAATGAACATGTGTGCATATTTGAGCATATGTGTGTTTGTGTTTATACATCTTTATGTAGTTCTTCACATATATTTTAGTTGGCCTTTTCATTTCCATCCTATATCCTGCCCTATTGTCTTTTGTTCCTGAGCTGAATGGTTATTTAAATAGTTTGAAGCCTCTTGAAGTCACATTAACTGGTGTTCTTTTTCATAGAAATTGTGAATCTGACAGAAAGGGAGTGTTTCCAGTGTGTTCCTTTTAAACTACACTTAGCTGCCGCTTGTGGCTCTTAAATCGACATTCGTTCTGGCTTCCTTGAAGGGAACAATCAGATAGACTGTAGGTGGTCTTGCTTAGACATTTGAAGCTTTATTCTTAGACAAATACTGCTAGGATATCCTTTGAGTCCTGAGAGCAGCCAGAACCTCTCAAGGTGTGTGTGGATGTGCGTGTGTATCTGCATGTCTGAGGGGAGGAGGAAGGACTATTAACTTTGATCTCTTGAGTCTCTGATTGTGTAATTAAGAATCAATTGGCCAAAACCTAATTTTGAATATATAACCACTTCTACTAACTTGCTTCTGCTGAAATGATTTGCCAAGCAATATTACATTAACACCTAATCTACTCTGAAAATGAGTTGGAAATACTAAATTACCCAGGTACATCTAATGTTCTTAATGAAGCATTTGCATTTTATTGAACACATGGTTGGACCACTTCTCATTTATTAGTAGGACTGACCTAGAGACAGGGACTGTTTTGACCACAAGGTGGATGAAAGTGGACTGGAGAGAATGCAAACAATCATTCAATGTTAGCTTTAAGGGCCCTACAAACTAGGCCACCTGCATGAAGTTCTTCAAGTCCATCCCTGAGGGTGCCAGGTAAAGAAAATCAATACCAATAAAAATGCTATTGAAATTGGAATGAGTTGCACAGAATTGAGCATTTTACCTCATTTTTATTCTTTCTTTTTTCTGTTTTATAATTGAGAATAAAATAACTTTTTGCCAAGGAAATACAAACCTGTTAAGCATACTGTTCGGGGACTTGGTATTTTTATGGCGAAAATAGATTCTGCTTTGTGTTTATGCATATTAGGCTTAATTTGCCCTCATAAAACAGAATTTGTATTACCTCGTGTATGCTGTTTGGAAATTAGATAAAATTAAAGAATATAATGGAACACAATGTAAATCCACCCTTTTTTTTTCAAGATGGATTTTTTTTGAGTTAGTGGTTGTTTGAGTAAATTGTAGACATTTTCTTGAGTTTATCTTAAGATTTCACCATGTAAGCCTTGTGCTTTTTCAAAGGTTGTCTTGCCTCTTTTAGAACAAAACAGATAAATATCACTTCTGTTATGCAATGAACATTTAAAAAAAATGAGATCAAAAGTGATATATTATTTTTAACTTCAGTATGTAGATATTTTTAAAAAGTGTATGTATATGAGTGTTTCTATGGTGTATGTATACACATTTTTGACAACTAGTTTACAGAGTTGATACTGTTTGTCTAATAGTACTAAGTTATACATACAAATTTAGAAAAAATTAAGCACACTTTAATATTTTCTTCCTTTTATTTGAATAATAATGTAATTAACTTAAGTGATTGGGCACAATTATTTGTAAGCTTAATGAGTTAAATGTAAATAAAGGCATTTGAATTATTTTAATGAAGAACTCAGTTCTACCTATTTGTTTAATTGTGGAACAGCTTTTATCTACATGCTATTTTACTCTCAGGTGGCAACTGTGATAATAGGACTGTACATTTGGGGACACTTACTGGTTAAGAAGTATCCTGGCATTTAAACATTTGCCATGGAGAGAACCCAATAGTTTTGAATTTTCCAGGAGTCCTAGAAGATGCATCTTTACAAGATACTAGGCACTGACTGTAATTGATCTGCTTTGTATTTTTACAGACTATCAGAAACATCCTTCCAGCTAGGATTTCCCTGTTCAAAGTTATCCAGTTTTGTGTGACCACTTTTAAATGACCTTATGATAAACTCTTTTTTGGAAACTGTAGTTTAAAAAGAAAGAAATAAAAAATTAAGAGAGTAGATGAAAATTGTATCTATGAGGGATTAAAAGAAAAACCATAGCCAAATTAAATTTAACAGAATTTAATTGAGCAAAGCATGTTTCACAAATCGGGAAGCTCTCTGAACCGGAGGAGGCTCCACTGCAGCCATGTGGTAGAAGAAGGTTTAGGAGCAGAAAAGAAAAGTGATGTACGGAAAACAGAATTGATGTACACAAACAGCTAGATTGGTTCCAGCTTGGTGTTTGCCTTATTTGAACATGGTTTGAACAGCTGACCCCCTTTGATTAGCCAAAACTCAGTGATTGGCACAAGAGTAGGTTATAGTCTGTTTACACCTCCATTTAGGTTATGGTTCATTATACATAGAGAAATCTTTAGGCTGGACTTAAATATGTTAGGAGGCAGCTTTAGGCTAAACTTGATTTAACAGTGGTCCTAGGACATCTGAATAGAAAACAGTAACCCATTTTGTTATATGCATATCTATAGTCTACAGTGGAGGATAGCCTGGATTTTATTAGGTGTAAATCATTTTCTTAAATACTTAGTAGGCCTATGGACATGGTAATGCTGTTTCCCTAACTCTGTTTCATTTCTTCATCTGTGAAATGGAGCCAATACCCACTTTAAAAGGTTACTGATGAGATACAATAAAATAATAGTGGTTTATTATGTCTTAGCTTTTCATATTATTGCTACCAAGCAGAGTTTATATTTATAGATGCGTGCATGATTGCTTAGATATTTCACTTCTCTCTCAGTCAAAGATTGGGACTTAGTCTACTCTAATTTGAATTCAACAATTGAATAATTATGCGACCTTGAGCTAGTTTTTAAGAATATTTTTGTTTTGCAAATTTATTTTGAGTATTTATCATGTGTCAAATTTAGTTGTAGGTGCTAGACATACAAAAATATTTAAAGCCCAGTCCCAGTTTTTAATAGAGACCACACTATAAACATTACCATTGGTACTGGGACTGAAACAATTGTTTTGACATGAAACTCTGAGTAGGTGAGATGGTGAGGACCAAATAACTGGGAAAGATGGACGTCATATATAATAGGTTTTGGCTACTACTTTCTCCTTGGTGGATAGATGAGAGCTGAACAACCAGGTTCAAAATGTGTTTTAGCAAGATGTGGGAAGCCTTGGCATGAGAATATTTCATCCTGGTGCAATATTCTCCTTGTTAACCTCTAAATCTGGCAATTATACATCGCAAACATGGTGTATGAAACGAGACAATTTTATGGAGTTGGTCAATATGACATTAAACAAAATGTAATCTCTTGGAAGAGGTTATTCAATGTTTAGTTCTGAGTCCTTTGATATTTAAAGGAGAAAAATCTCTGTATAGTAAATAGCACGTTATTAAGATACAATACCTATACCCACCAGTATATATTTTTTTTTTTTTGAGAGAGTGTCTCACTCTGTTGCCCAGGCTGGAGTGCAGTGGTACAATCTCAGCTCACTGCAGCTTCGACCACTTGGACTCAAGCAATTCTTCCATCTCAGCTCCCCAAGTAGCTGGCACCACACCTGGCTAGTTTTTGTGTTTTTTTTTCTTTCTTTTTTCTTTTTTGGTAGAGACAGTGTTTTGCCATGTTGCTCAGGCTGGTCTTGAATTCCTGGGCTCAAGCAATCTTCGCACCTCTGCCTTCCAAAGTGCAGAGATTGCAGGCATGAGCCACCACACCTGGCTCCAATGTCTATTTTTTTGGTAAGAAAAATTGGTCTCATACTCAGAGATTTTGGGAGACAAGCACTAGTATTATATATAGTTTTCTTTTTCACTGTATTTATTTTTAATGTTCTCTTCATAACATGACATCAGTTTTCCCATTAATAACAATATGACAAGTTATTTTAAAATGTATTTATGTGATGATGAGCAGGAAATAAAATTAGTAGTGTTCTGGTACAGAAAAAAACATCAAGTAGATGGAGAATAACAGAAGTATGAGAGATATGTGTGGAAAGCTCTGCTCCATGAAAACTACACATTCTTAACAAGTCTTGTATTCCTGCATATACTTCTGTTTTTTTCTCTACCCTTAAGGTCTGTCTTAGTCCAGTCAGGCTGCCTAGGAAGTCCAAGATCTGGGCACTAACACATTTGGTGTCTGGTTATGACTTACTTTCTGGTTCATAGATGGCACCTGCTGACAACTTCTCTCTATGTTACCATATGGTGGAAGCATTGAGAGATCTCTGTGGCTCCTTTTATATAAGCCTACTAATCCTATTCATGAGAGTGTGTAGCCCATGTGACCTAATCACCTCCCAAAGGCCCTACCGCCTAACATCCTCACATGGGGATATAAATTTCAACATAGGAATATTAGGGAGACATAAAAACTCAGACAATAGCCGAATGCAAATGATCATCTTTCATGAATTGTTACCAAGGTATCCTAAGTGATCTTTCTGTATCCATTTTTTCTGGTTCCCAATATGGCTCTACACTTAATCATGGAGGGGATACAATTTGATTTGCATTTTGTGAAAGCTGTTTGAGACAGCACAACACATAAATTATTTTTTATAGCCCATAGGAGATAACATTGTGAGGAGCCCTAATAAACATTGCATAATTTTCCCCTCCTTGCCTATTCAACCTTCTGCAGATCATGCAACCTCTTCAACAGTATTTGCACTCCTCCAGCTCTAGCTTCTTTTAATTTTTGACTTTTGTGTAGGTTGTTTCCTTCATGTTTTTCATGAGGTATTTCCTCTATTGTGAATTCGCCTTCTTTGCCATTTCAGCAACCAGTGGGCTAACTCCCAGCCTTCCTGCAAATCTATAACATATTTACTTCACTTGAGAAGCCCTCCCTGACACTTCTCCAAAAAGACAACCTTCATTCTTACATGACACTCAATACTTATCTTTTATAACACTTAGCAACACAAATACCCTAAGTAAAACCATAAATCTGCCTCCCAAATCTAACTGTACCTTATTATATTCTCAGCACCTACCGCAGTGAGGGAGCTCAAATTATATTTATTTTTTAATTAATTGATGAATGGAATTCTTCTGTGGTATTCTTCAGCTGTGGTAGTGGTATTTTATTCCTATTACAGAAACTCACAGGAGAAATTATAGTTTGTTTTGCTTATTATTTTAACTCCTATTAATAATGAGAATTATACTTTTCACAAATCTCAAAAAGGCATTTAACAGACAATTAGTAAACATTAGCTCTAAAGTGCTCTACTTTGGGAGCCACACAGATGAAGTAGAAGACATGGCCACTGTCTTCAATAAAATTCAGTAACTTCTTTGGAGTTTGTTCCATTTCTGTCCATAGCACAGTTTTCTATTAGCTTATACAATGAATGAATTCTAGCAAAGTTGACAAATTCTTGTGACGCAAATCCCATTTCCCATTGATTTTATTATCAAATTTGAAATGCATTTCTTCTTGGTGAGGTTCACCTGCAGGATATTATTGTTTAGTGCCATGGCTCACAGGGAAATCATATTCCTTTCAATGTGTAAAGAGAAAACGTGGAGTGAGGCATGAAGGAATTACCATCCTATAAAAGTGCTGCAGTTGAGGAAAGGATAGTGGTGGTTTAGAAGCTCCTTCAGGCTTTTAACTTCATTATAGTAAAATGTGAGGTCGAGTGGAATCTGTAAAAGGAGGGCCTTTCGTTTGGAATCCCAGTATCTTCATGCTAGTTGAATAATCTAGGACAGTTTTTTTAAAAAAAAATTTGAGTTCTGTTTTGTCATATGTAAAAAGAAGTTAATATGGCATCTCTTATACATGTATTGGGAGGATTAAATGAAGTATATGTGTACTTTTTAGCATCATGTCTGGTAAAAAGGAAGTGCCCATTCAAATATACCTGTTGTTGTTATTATTATTATTATTATTAATTATCCAAAGACTGGAATGTGGAGGTTTTTCAATGTTTATTTTAGGTTTGAGGGTACATGTGCAGGTTCATTACATAAGTAAACTGTGTCATAGGGGTTTGTTGTATAGATTATTTCATCACCCAGGTATCAAGCCTGGTACCCAAGAGTTATCTTTTCTGCTCCCCTCCCTTCTCCCATGCTTCCCCCTCAAGTAGACTCCAGTGCCTTTCGGTCTGTTCTTTATGTTCATGAGTTCTCATCATTTAGCTCCCACTTATGAGTGAGAACATGCAGTGTTTGGTTTTCTGTTCCTGCATTAGTTTGCAA
>NW_022436955.1:5760324-5790148 GCF_009761245.1 Sapajus apella | reverse complement strand
TAATCCTTTGGATATATACCCAGTAATGGGATTGCTGGGTCAAATGGAATTTCTATTTCTAGGTCCTTGAGGAATCGCCACACTGTCTTCCACAATGGTTGAACTAATTTACACTCCCACCAACAGTGTAAAAGTGTTCCTGTTTCTCCACACCCTCTCCAGCATCTGCTGTCTCTAGATTTTTTAATGATCGCCATTCTAACTGGCGTGAGATGGTATGTCAATGTAGTTTTGATTTGCATTTCTCTGATGACCAGTGATGATGAGCATTTTTTCATATGTTTGTTGAATGCCTGGCTAGTTTTTGTATTATTATCTTTTTTTTTTTTTTTTTTTTTCAAGTAGAGATGGGATTTTGGCCCAGGCTGGTCTCGAACTTCTGGGATCAAGTGATCTGCCACCTCAGCTTCCCAAAGTGCTGGGATTACAGATGTGAGTCCCTGCATTCAGCCATAATGTCTTAACTATATACATTTACCCCAAGCACATCCTGTGAGGTATTAATAGATGTCATGTAAAACAGAGATTCTCAATATCAACTAGAAAACTCATGAGTTAATTAAATTGTAACATGTTTCTTCATTGCAAGAGTCATTAGAACTTTTGTAATTCTGACCTCTATTAGGGATGTGGGATAAGATAGGCACAGTAGGCACTGCTTACAAAATTCATTTTAATGCTTTTGACACATAAGATTACTTTTGAACATGCTCGCTCTTTCTCCACTTTCACCTCCATGGAAGTAGTATACTTCCATGACTCACAGATGTTGGGGTTGCTTATGCAATTTGAAACGAAGAATTTTATAGATTACTTTCTATTTTTGTCTAAAATATTAAGAATACAAATTTTATAAAGGAAGGCTTTTTAAAAAGAGATGTACAACAGTTAGAATAGACTCTTGTCTTTAGCATTTTCTTTTATTTTTATTTTTATTTCCTTATTTTAAAGAGATGGGGTTTTACCATGTTGGCCAGGCAGATTGCAAACTCCTGACCTCAAGTGTTCCACCCGCCTCGGCCTCCCAAAGTGCCGGGATTACAGGCGTGAGCCACCGCGCCTGGCCTCTGTCTTTAGCATTTTCTTGAGTAGGCTTAAAGCAGCGGATTTAATGTCTATTGCTGGGCTGTTGTTTCTTCCAACAGTGACTCCCTGGGCTTAGATTTCCAAAAGAAGGTATTGGGACTCTTCAACTGTCTGCTCTTCTCTGCTCTTCCTTGTCAAGTTCCTAATTCTTAAGCAAACTTAGGCTTCCCAGCTAACCTTTGAGTAGGGATGCTCACAGAGATCCACATTGCCTGTGAGTTTAGGTAACCTTTGGGGGACGCATATTTTCCACTTGGAGCCCTCATTGTATTCTGGCTACATATTGAAAGATATTTGGTGAATAATAAATAAGTAGTGTGTCTAATATTGGTGAAACACTGTTGTAGATTATGTTAGAGTTTGTCTGTGTTCTAAACTTCTTCCAACTTTATGATTTTTTTTTTTTAATACCTGAGAATGATTAGGTCAGAACAAGCAGAGAAGCAGGAGATCAGAAATCCTCCAAAGCGAACTCTTACAGGCAGGCTTAAGTTAATGCTTTCATACATGTTTTAATATCTGTCTCTTCCATTATGTTTTTTTTTTTTTTTTAATAACATTGGCTCCCTCTAAACACCTTCTTAGTTTTTCCCCAAATTTAGGGTCATAAGTTTGTATGACTGATTGGTTTGTCTGTGGGTTTCTCATTATTGTGCCAGTATCAAAGTGAGGTTCTTAGAGATTGGATAAGCAGTCCAGGACAGAAGCAGGGTCAGGGAAGACTGTGAATGGCATGTGCTACCGGAAGACCTGTGCTCTCAACCATAGAATTTGCCTGACTGTCTCACTGTTCAGATATAAATTCCATCAGCTGAGCATGCCCTTGGGTTATTTTCATTTCCTAGAGACACCTCCTATTTGAGAACAGAGCCCTAACAGCTCTGTAAGTTGACCAATAACAATTCCATGTTGAAATGTAAATATATGTTAAAACCATTTGACATTTATTTTAATCATAGACATAACTTGTAATACTCTAGAGTAATGAATGAAGCTTTTTAAAGAATGAATTAAAACAAACATGCAAAACAAGAAAAAAATCACATTCATATATTAAGTCTGAAAAGAAATGTGTTATTTCATTTAGAGGAAAAATGTTTTATACTTTCCCTCAGATTTACACTATCTGAAATGAATTCTGCCCTGTTTTACTTTCTACTGACTCACATATATAGCAGGAGAAAATTCAACCTAGAATGAGAACTCCTTGAAGGCAAGGGCCATGTGTTATTCATCACCCTGTATGTAACTTCTCTGGCAAATGATAGGAATGCAATATAGGTTTGATGAATCTGTATGACTGAAAAGAACCTGAATCTATCCCTGAATGACATAGTTACAAAAATACATGCTTGGGAAATGATCAGCATTTTCCTTGACACATTTAGTATAATTTTTAATTCAAACTGTTTGCATATAAAAAATATTTTGTCTTGCAGAAAAGTCATATTTGCCTCATGTCTTTGTAGTCATTGTAATAATAGTCATACTCAATCTTAAGTCAAATATGCTTCAATTTAGAAATAATGTCTGCAACAGTATTCATGTATAGAATTAAATAATGGGGTGAAGTTGTTTTGGTACTGTTTGTGACACTGTTTTTGAGCAGTCTTGAAATTCTTGGGCTTAGGAAACAAAGAGTTATTTCAAACTCATTTTAATGACATCTTCTACTTGGCAAATAGGAGAGTTGAGCACTTACACATGAAATAGATAACTAGTTTTGCCAGTCTTAGTTACCACACAGTTTGATTCTGTGTTCTATGTGGACATCAATCATTTCTCTTCTCTATAAATTCTGCACCTGAGATTGTTCTGCATCACCCAAGAAAAGAAGAGAAGCATTGCTATTCAGTTTAACAATTATTTGTTAGGAATCCAAACTGTGCAGCATTCTCAACAGAGAACTTGATAGGCAGTGTCTACTTGGGCAAGTTGCTTTGTGGCACTGACCTTCAGAATAACCCCGTTTCACCCAAATTGCATCTGTTTTCAGGATCAAGAGGGTTCATGTATGTGCGGGGAAAAAGTGGAAGAAAACTTGCATATTGAACATGTATTATGTACCAAAGATACATAAACCTATCAGCCGTCAGTTTCCTAACCTATTAAATAAGCATGATGCTATCGCTTTCCTCAAAGGAGAAAGTGAAAGCTTGAACAAGAATCAACGGTTGAAGCTTGAACTCAAGTCCTGTTGTGCCTGGCTCTGAAATTTATCACCTTTATTTTTCCCTAAATTGATTCTCCAAGATACTTTACATCTAGGTGTACAAACTAATGCTTTCTTTAGAGTTCTGCTAGGCACCATGAAAGACACACAATCTTCAATTCTTGTGAGTTCCACTATTTCTTGAAGACATAGTTTTTGCTTTACAGAGGTAGAGAAGAGTTCCCAGTCTTGCTCAAACTTCTGTGGAGTCTGTGGCTATGCAATTTTCTGAAGCATCTTATGCCAGAAGAAGCAAAAGTACCACTAGAGGACACCTGGTGGCCTTCTCCAAGACAGTGGGGTAGATCTTTGGCCATGAGTGTGTTTCAGAGGCACTGTGTGTGTGTGTGTGCATGCGTGCGTGTGTGTGTGTGTATGCGCATGTGTGTGCATGTGTTCCTGTGTGAGAGTGTGATATTAGGAGTGGACAGGAGGCAGTAGAAAGTTTAGAGCAGGAAGGTGAACTCAAATTATTGAGAATCCTTTGACAGATACCAATTTTGAAGATGCCAAAATCCATTCTGCCTGTTACTTATTAAAATAAAGAGAAATCACAAAGCATCCTTTGATTCAACCACATTTCTTTTCACATTTTACAGCCATTCATTCTACAGCATTACAAAGGATTTAGAAGAAAAATAGGAGGAAATAATGAAAGAAAAAAAAAATCATGGTGCCTGAGCAAGCTGTTAGAAAGCCTCGTTCTCTGTAAACAGCTTGCCCCACTACCTTTTAGCAACATATTTCTCTTGATTCACACCAGCTGATCATTTCTAATTTCTCCTCAGTGTCTTTAAATAGCTATTTTCCTTGAAGCTAATCTCTCAGCCTTTGCTGATGACTCCCTGGGTTTGGATTTCCTAAAGAAGGTGTTGGGACTCCTCAACTGTCTGCTCTGTTCTTCCTTGTCAAGTTCTTAACTCTTAAGCAAACTTAGACTTCGCAGCTAACCTTTGAGTAGGGATGCTCTTAGAAATCCACATTGCCTATGAGTTTAGGTAACCTTTGAGGGTAAGAATATGACATATTGGAGTGGATAAACGTGAAACTTTTTTCTTTTTCCCTATCATGCATCTAGGCACAAAATGAAATTGGCCTTTTGGCAGGACTGTTTGAGGCTTGAGTATCCTGCCAGCTACCATGTGTCCCTCTGAGCAGTGATAACCGTTTTTGAAGAAGCAGTTGACTTTGTGATCATTCCGTTGCAAATTCTATTAACAAAGATAGAGTGCATTTCTCCTCTACCATTGCATTTAAGCTTCACAATGACTCTGTCATAAGAATAATCTCATGTCTTCTTTAAAAACAATTTAAAAGAGGCTCCAAAAGTTTAAGAATTTGCTGACATCACAGAGTTCTTAGGAATAAAATCTCAATTCAAACTCAGGAGTGCCAGATTCAAAAGCCAAATGTTCTCCCTACTAAAGCCCTGATGGTAAGGCCCTGCCTGTAATGGACGATGATGCTGGATCTTCCATTGCAGTAAGTGTGATGAACTTGAGTTTTCTTTGAACGTGCTGTCTTAGATTTGGGCCATGGTTTTTCTTTTGCCTTTTTTTTATTATTGATAGGAATTTAATTTTATATCTATATCTATATGCACTTTTTACTTTAATTTCTGTTTTTGCGTTATTGACAAGCATCCTTGAACTTGAGAAGCCCTTGTTTTAAAAAAATGAGAAAATCAGAATCATGCCTGTTGGATTGCTTTTATTTTTTATTTAATTAATTTATTTAGTTTTTTGGAGATAGGGTCTCACTATGCTGCTCAGTCAGGCTGGTCTGAAACTCCTCACCTCAAGTAATTCTCCTTGGGCTCCCAAAGTGCTGGCATTGCAGTCATGAGTCACCACATCCAGCCTGCTCCTATTTATTGTGCATTTGTTTATATTAATATCTCTCAAAAGGTAAGTGATTTACAGTGATTTAATATATTTAATTCTCATAACAACTTAATAAGTTAGCTGTCAAAATTATTCCTGTTTTTAAAAGAAGAAGTGAAAGCTTAAATAATTTGGAACAGGTGATTCAGCTAATAATCAATACAGGAAATAGTGAAGCCACTAAACTGTGTATCTAATGAACAATACTACCTCCTCCAGCAGTGTTCAGAAGGGAACAACTTCAGACTCTTTAATTTGGCTACTGTCTATCCTTTTAACTCATTTTCTGTCACTTCATGCTTCTCAACTGAGTGTTGCAAAATTCACTGGGCACTCATGTGCCAAGAACTGTGACATTACATATTGTACACCTATTATTTTCTCGTTCCAGCCTCACAACCTCCTTCAGGGTAATGAACAATGATCTCCAATCCTCCATTGTTCTCAACTGTAGAAGGAAATAATAAGTAGCGTGCCCAAAAGACACACAACTCCTATGTATGGAAGCTGGAATGCAAACCCAGTCTAAAAGCATCTGTTCATTACCATTAAACTATGCTGTAGATGTGCTTTATCTAATTCTGTCTGCTTGGGAGTTTTCTTCCATTGGCTTTGGTAAATCAGTTCCCTCTTTAGCTGACACTATGCCTCATTCTCTTTTTCTTGGTTCTCATCTAACTCTTCCTTTGCTTTGAGAATCTTCTAAAGAAGTCTCTGTGATATTCAGCCTCTGAGCTCTATAATACCTTTCTGTAATATTATTTCACTTTTCATGTTGTAGTATTAATTTTGTATTTATTTTTCTACCATCTGAGTTACATTAAGGGATCTGAGAAAAGGAACTCTGGCTCACTCATGTTTTCCAAAGTTAACACAGTACATGGAAAATAGAAAACAACTTATTCAAAAAACTTCTATAAAATACCTTGCATGTCTAAATAAACCCAGTTCTCATGTAGACATAGTAAGAGATTATTTGGTGTTTATGTGAGCAGCTAGGTTTTGTGTCAGAGTAGAATGACCACTCTATCGAAAGCTCCATACTATTTTGAGACTACGGGCATAAGCCACTTTTTATATTGTTTGTAGAGATGGAGTTTTGCCATGTTGTCCAGGCTGGTGTTGAACTCCCGGGCTCAAGTGATTCTCTTGCCTCAGCCTCTGAAAGTGCTGGGGTCACATGTCTGAGTCACCATGCCAAGCCTGAATTGGTGTTTTTTAAGGCTAGGTTGTGAATGACTAGTAGAAATAATAGAAATACCATTTGATCCAGCAATCTCATTCCTGGATAAATACCAAAGGATTATAAATTGATCTATTATAAAGATACAGGCACATGTATGTTCATTGTGGCACTGTTTACAATAACAAAGACTTGAAACCAACCCAAATACCCATCAAAGATGGACTGGATAAAGAAAATGTGGCACATATTCACTATGGAATACTATGCAGCCATAAAAAAGGATGAGTTCGTGTCCTTTGCAGGGACCTAGATGAATCTGGAAACCATCATTCTTAGCAAACTGACACCAGGATAGAAAGCCAAACATCACATGTTCTCACTCATAAGTGGGTGTTGAACAATGAGAACACATGGACACAGGGAAGGGAATGTCACACACTGGGGTCTGTTGGGGGTTGAGGGGCTAGGGGAGGGATAGCAGGGGGTGGGGAGATGGGGGAGGGATAACATCAGGAGAAATATCTAATGTAGGTGACAGGGGGATGGAGGCAGCAAACTACCATGGCATATGTATACCTATGTAACAATCGTGCAAGATCTGCATGTGTAACCCAGAACTTAAAGTAAAACAAAGAAGTAGCCAAATATGGAAAGAAAAGGGGGAGTAATGCAAATATCTTTAACAAGGAGCAAAGTGAACTTGTTAGAGAAACAGAAAGAAATCTAGGTGGTTTGTGAATTGTAGGCTAGGAGTAGAGTGATATGAGATGAAGTTGGAGGGTAAGACCAAGGTCAGGTAACATAGGTCGCTATGTGAATCAAGATAATGAGCTTAGCCTGTTTCTTTTCTCTCTCCCTTCCTTCCCTCCCTCCCTCCCTCTTTTCCTTCCTTCCTTCCTTCCTTCCTTCCTTCCTTCCTTCCTACTTCTTTCCTTCTCCCTCTCTTTTTCTTTTTTCTTTCTTGTTTTTGGCAGAGTCTCACCCTGTATCCTGTAGCCCAGGCTGGAGTGCAGAGGTAGGATCTCTCTTTCTCTCTCTTTCTTTCTTTCTTCTTTCTTTCTTTCCCTTCCTTCCTTCCTTCCTTTCTCTCTTTCTCTCTCTCTCTTTCTTTCTTTCTTTCCTTCTCTCTTTGCTTTCCTTCTTTCCTTTCCTTCCTTCCTTCCCTCCCTCCCTCCCTCTCTTCCTTCCTTCCTTCCTTCCTTCCTTCCTTCCTTCCTTTCTTTCTCTCTTTCTCTCTCTTTCTTTCTTTCTTTCTTTCTTTCTTTCTTTCTTTCTTTCTTCTTTCTTTCTTTCTTTCTTTCCCTTCCTTCCTTCCTTCCTTCCTTTCTCTCTTTCTCTCTCTCTCTTTCTTTCTTTCTTTCCTTCTCTCTTTGCTTTCCTTCTTTCCTTTCCTTCCTTCCTTCCCTCCCTCCCTCCCTCCCTCTCTTCCTTCCTTCCTTCCTTCCTTCCTTCCTTCCTTCCTTCCTACTTCTTTCCTTCTCCCTCTCTTTTTCTTTTTTCTTTCTTGTTTTTGGCAGAGTCTCACCCTGTATCCTGTAGCCCAGGCTGGAGTGCAGAGGTAGGATTACAGCTCTCTGTAACCTCAAACTCCTAGGCTCAAGCAATTCTCCCATTTCAGCTTTCTGAGCAGCTAGGACTACAGGTGCCCTTCACCACACCTAGCTAATTTTTTAATTTTTGTTTTTGTAGAGGTTAGTTAGGTCTCATTACATTGCCCAGGCTGTTCTCAAACTCCTGGACAGAAGTGATCCTTTTACCTTGATCTCCCAAAGTGCTGGGATTACAGGTGTGAGCCACTGTGCCCATTCCTTAGCCTGTTTTCTAAATGTGATGGGTAGGTACTACAGAGTTTTTAAACTGAGGGCAATAGCATGATTCTTTTAAAGCAATCAAAATGATCAATTAGTCTGCAATATATAGAATGGGTAGCATTGGAAATAAGAAAACAGGGACTTTAGGAATATTTTTAGAGAATAAGCCAACACTTTTTACTATTTAGATGTAGCATTTGTGAGAAGACGGGGTCAGGGGGACTTACTGGGTAGATGGTATGTACATTTAATAAAATGAGGAGCAGGTTAACGTACAAGGAAGAGATCAAGCGATGAGATAAGAAGGATCTCCTAAGGAAAGTGTGTAAATAGAGAAGACTGACGATGCTACTGGAGGGAACTTCAGTCTTTAGAGTTTTGCAAAAGAAGAGGATGTCGGCAGAGGAGATTAAGGTTATGAAACATAATACAATCAGGAAAAAAGCAAAACAAAACAAAACAGGAGTTCGGGCATGGTGGCTTATGTCTGTAATCCCAGCATTTTGGGAGGACAATGTGGGTAGATCACCTGAGGTCAGGAGTTTGAGACCAGCCTGACTGACATAGTGAAACCCTGTCTCTACTGAAAACACAAAATTAGCTGGATGTGGTGGCATATGCCTGTAATCCCAGCCAGTTGGGAGTCTGAGGCAGGAGAATCACTTGAACCTGGGGGACAGAGGTTGCAGTGAGCCTAAATTGCGCCATTGCACTGTAGCCTGGGCAACAAGAGTGAAGAGTAAAACAAAACAAAATAAAACAAAACAAACAAAGAAAAACAACAACAAACAGGAGAGCAATATCTTCCGGAAATCAAGAAAAAGAGAGTATTTCAAGGGAGAATATGATGCTTTGTTTTACTTAATGTTCTTCATTATTACAATTCAAATCATTTTGGGTCGAAGAAGAGCTATATGAAGATAATCTTTGAAGAAATATTAACTTTCCAATAAAAGAAGAGGAAAAAAGGTGTTAGCCACATTTCCAGGTCATATCTCTGGAAATTTCACCATATAACTGAAACTGTCTTTTAACTCAGCACATGAATAAAATGAGAACAAAGGATGAATGCAACTTGCCTTAGCTGTTTATTTTTCTTGCGGATTGTGACAATTATTTGAAAACAGTCTTGCATTCTCACAAAATTACTGTATATGTTTCTGTGTCAAGTTCAACTTGATTGAGTTCTATGTGCATTCAAAATGCTACAAGATGAATATGCTCACTTGTAATTCCTATGTCTTCCTACTTTTTCTTATTGTTAGCGTTACTGCTATTACTGTTTTTATGAGTATCATTATGCAAGTGTTTCTTTTGCCCTGAGATCTGAGACATCTTAAACGTTGAGTCTGCAATACTTGGAAGATAGACAAAGACAGAGAAGGAGGCATCTCTCCAGGTGTTCCCTATGGCATCTTCTTGCCAAGCAGTTGCTGTTGAGTCAGACAGCCATGACTACATCAGATCCAGGGAGACTTTAGATCCGGCAGCCTGTGTTCCAGGTCTCTGTTTAGGATAAAATAGTCCATTAGCATAGCTCTTCCTAGCAAAGCTGTAAACTCTGGCCTTGATGAGGAGGGCATATATTCAGAAACCATTTCAAACCAGTTATGATATCTTTAATGTGCAAATAAATATTAGATGGGGCAAGGAGCATAGTATAATTTGATCCTGTGGTGACTCATACTAATGTGTACCATTTGACTTAAAAAGATGTCAAAGGAGATAAGAGGTACAAGTTTATATGATTTTTGATGCGGTAAAATGGGTGCATTAATTAGGAGATACATGAAGAAGGGAATGTTTCTCTTTTATGTGGGTTTGGAAGAGATGTGTTGGAAGTGATTTGATGTTTTGTAAGCCAGATATTTCTAGCTAAAATCCTGGCCCCCTCGCTTTCAGTCTGTGTGCTCTAGCACACGTTTCTTACATTCTTTGATTCTCAGCTTCTCATTTGTGCCATGTGATGCATAATGCTTATGTCCTTGGAAATGGCAGATAGTCAGTTAGTGACAGCTATTTACAATATTGTTTCACATCTTTCTACAAATTGCTAAACCTTTAGCCTTTTCTCTAACTTTATGTTTAGCAGGAGAGGCAGATCTATTTGCATAACCCATCATTTTCAGATTATGATAGGGCTTGGTATTTAGCTTTTTGGTATTATAGTCAATTACAAATGATTTATTAGCTACTAGGAAGGTGCAATATAAATAATAAACTTGAAGGTTATAGACAAATTATGTTTTTAATTGCAATGCTAATAAATTATAATGTCATGTTATGAAATAGGTGGCTGGGTCCTTCAAACATCAGAGTAAGAGTCACCTGATGAATATTTACCCAATGATGGCATAAATTAACTTAGCTGTCAAAGAAAAACCTGCAAAAGAGGAAAAATAATGCTTCCCCATCTTCAAACTTAGTTTATTTAAATTTAGAATTATGTCTGCAGGTATAAATCTTGATAATCTGGAAGGTTTAGAAGTCATTTTTTTTTTTCCTGATTAGGTAACAATGGTTTTCTCCAATCCATGTTTTGTTTGCAAATATTTTCTGAATTGAAATGTGAAACTTAATTCTAATTAGAAAAAAGTTGAATTGTTGTGATAAATAGAAGCATTTGTTATGCAGCTTCATCTTTCTGTATCTAGTACCAATATCTATATTAATATCCATTTCTAAAGAGCATTAATTATTTGTCAAATATCATCTCTAGGAATTGAGAAACTCATAATCTTATGAACAGATAAATGCTTTATTCTATATGAATGAGCCCTTGCTGATTTCCTCATCTTCCTTGCCTTTCCTTTTTCTGAGATACAGACGGACACGTTTATACCATATAGCTACATGTAACAGGATAATGATGAACATTTAGTAAATGCTTACTAAATAGCTGGCACAGTGCTGAACATTTTACATATGTCATCTCATTTAGTCTTTACAGACAGCCTAATGAGTTCTGAGCTAGCATCATCCCATTTGTGGATAAATATGTTAGGTGACGGTGACATTGAGCAAATTGCTTAAGTTCACATAGTGTGTAGACATTGAAGTCAGGTCCAGCATCCAAGCAGTCTACTGCATGTTTATGTTTAACCTCAATTCAGTACATCTTCTTTTCCATGAAAACTCCTTGGGAATAAAAATCTCTTGGACATGTTGACCTTTGGACAAACCTGAGGGACTGTTCTCAGCCATGATTAACAAAAAGAGGTTACTAGGCAGATGGACTTTAGTTTTTATTTCTAGCTTAATTATTTGCAATACCTTACATTTTAATGTTACTTGTCACATGTATTATTTATTAACACTAACATTTAGGAAGTATATTTGCAATTCTTAGACATGTGGCCAAGGCGTAGGGCCTCTGGTTCTGTGTTATGCAGGGAAAACAAAAAATGGCTATATATATTTCTCCTTCAGGCAAAGAGAGATTCCCACAGGAGTGAGGATGGTGGGGCCTCTCATTAATATCTAAATGCAAGGAGTGACGATGCACAATTTTATGCTATTCTTCTCCTAGAATGAACTATTTCGGTTCTGAAATGATGGTAAGAACATGGAAATTATGTATATTGTAGGAGGAGTGCCATTTGGGATGACTGGGTAATTAATTCATTCCTCAGCAACTTGTCTATAGCCACTCAGGTCTTAGATAGATCTGTGCTTCATTAGGAATCGGTGAGATGTGCATTCAATGATATCATTTTATATATGATTTGGGGAATTAAAAAAATCTCTATTACTTTAACCTGATGACTCAACATGAGATGGTATAGTTTTCTGGGGCATCAATGAAATACTGAATTATACCATTTGTCTGTTTTAAAGCAATTTAATTCCATTACGTTTAATAATATTTAGTACTTACAGAGTATCATCTTTCAAATGGAAACATTAACTGCTGTAATTAATCTTTCCAGCACTTCTCCAGTCTAAAAATATAAATAGAAATAAAGAAAGCAATTAGGAACAGGTGTGCCCTTGATAAAACAAGGAAACACAAGTAGATGTTTAGCCCCTGACTCAAGGCTCCTGGGTTCACTTACTGCCCAGTGAAAGTGTTTTCCTGGGGCCGGGCGCGGTGGCTCACGCCTGTAATCCCAGCACTTTGGGAGGCCGAGGCGGGTGGATCACAAGGTCGAGAGATCGAGACCATCCTGGTCAACATGGTGAAACCCCGTCTCTACTAAAAATACAAAAAACATTAGCTGGGCATGGTGGCGCGTGCCTGTAATCCCAGCTACTCAGGAGGCTGAAGCAGGAGAATTGCCTGAACCCAGGAGGCGGAGGTTGCGGTGAGCCGAGATCGCGCCATTGCACTCCAGCCTGGGTAACAAGAGAGCGAAACTCCATCAAAAAAAAAAAAAAAAAAAGAAAGTAAGAAAGTGTTTTCCTTAAGGAGGCAAGCAGTTCACTTCATAGACATTGAAGTTTATGCCTCAGGTTTGATGATTTGGGAGAATATATCCAAGTTCCTTTACAGATATGTGATACTAGCTCTATTGTAATGAAACGTTTAGAAATAGATGACGTTTTAGTCAAATCTCCACATGAGTTGTTATGTTTTTTTAATTTTATGAAAATTTTGACTATAAAGTGCCTACTGTTTACCACCCTCTTTGGCTTCTACAGATTTCCAGAGTCTGAGAAAAGTGAGGGGGAAGGAGCAGATACTAAACAGAAAGTTTATGTTTTTGGCCACTGATGTCCCACATAAAGATTCATAATTTCTCAGTGGAACTGTATCCCAAATTGTCAGTTTGATTTTTGCTACGACACAAACCTGAGTCTTTCCTAGACATTGTCCTTTAGCGGTTTCCTTCTGTTCTAGGGAACAAATACAAGATCTTGGTTATGACACAAAACATGGCATAAAAAGCAACTCTCTCTTGTTCCTGATCCCAAGTCTTTGAGAACTATAGATCTAGAACCATGATTCAAAGTTTCAAATGTATAAGTACACTAATTATTTATATCTCTTAGAGGAGACTCACTAATTACACTTGATTGCTGCTCCACAGAAAAGTAGAACAACAGTGCTTTTTTTTTTTTTTTTTTTTTTTTTTTTCTGTTGGTCCTGAAAAAACCCTGGGAGGTAAAAATCACTCAGGAGACTTTGAAAAAAAAAATACTAATTTCTGAATTCCACTGCAATCTACTATTTTAGGATACAGGGAAGCAAAGCCTATCCATTGCTATTTTACAAAATCTCCCAGAGATAAAGTGATTTTCATTTGCATCTAAATTTTAAAACTACTTTAAAATAATATCATTATATGATAACAGATAATATTGCTTGGAAGTTAATAATAAACTATAGAATTAGATAATTCTGAGGTTCTTAATGTGTTGCAAAATTATTTTTTTTTAATTCAGTGTTTATTTAGAGAAATAGTCGGACATTGGCAATGATCACAAAAGTGGGACCCCTGGTATAAGCCCTCAGTTTTTTCTCCTTTGTACTGATCAATTAAATTCTGGACCCCCACACTTGCATATCCTATTCGGCAAGACAAAAGACTTCAGGTTTTCTGGATCTATCTTTCTTAAAAGGATGATGATCCATTTATACTTAAATATGCCTCTTTGGGAGGCAAGTGGCATATTGCCAACTCCAAGTGACTTCTCATATTGCTCTTTCCAGCTACGTATATCCTTTCCTTGATGGAGTCATGCTCAATCTTGTCTTTTTAATCTCGTTAGAAAACTAATGATTTTTGGCAATCATTATCGACTGACCCAAGTTGTGAGACTGAAACAAAGGAACAGTGCAGGAACATGGCATGATCGTTTGGCAGTGTTAAATATTCAATAAATGTTGGTGGTGTTTTTATTTTTATTTTCAGCACTATGCGATTGTTTACCTGAATGCCCCATAACTCATGCTCCTCCTCTCATTATGCATTATTTCTCAAACGCTATGTTTTTTCTCTTACCAGGAGCATATACAAAGCAAGAGCTGTAAATGCTCAATGTAAATCTTTGTTAATGTCCCTTGAGTATATAAAATGTAAGAAGTACTGCTTTAAATTCTTTATATATATTTAGCTTATTGGATTCTTACACTTATGAGGTAAGTATTAGTATTACCCCCACTTTAGAGATAAAAAAATCATTGATTTACTGAGAAGTTACATAACTTTTTGAAGGATGCAGCTAATATTCAGTGGGTCTCTGGGGTCTGAACTCAGTAAATTCAATTCCAGAACTTGTGGTATAAACCTTCACAACACCTACTGTCTTACTGTCTTGAAATCCAGCTTCCAGCATTATGACTATGTGAATTTATCATAGACATCCTCCTGTGCCCAAAAAATAATGAACAGCTTTCCACACTGACTCCTAAACAGGCTAAAAATGTACCTGTGATGTTATCGTCCATGCATTGTTTATTTTCTCTTTTTTCAAGCTGCCCAGAGTCCAGTAGACAAGCACACAAATGTCTTACATACTTAAGTGCCTTTAATTCACAGTAAAATGCCTGGCATACACTCGATGCTCCAAAAATTCTAAGCATAAGGCCGGGCGCGGTGGCTCAAGCCTGTAATCCCAGCACTTTGGGAGGCCAAGGCGGGTGGATCACGAGGTCAAGAGATCGAGACCATCCTGGTCAACATGGTGAAACCCCGTCTCTTCTAAAAATACAAAAAATTAGCTGGGCATGGTGGCGCATGCCTGTAATCCCAGCTACTCAGGAGGCTGAGGCAGGAGAATTGCCTGAACCCAGGAGGCGGAGGTTGCGGTGAGCCGAGATCGCGCCATTGCACTCTAGCCTGGGTAACATGAGTGAAACTCCGTCTCAAAAAAAAAAAAAAAAAAAAAAAAAAAAATTCTAAGCATAAAGCCAAAAAGCAAAATGAATAATGAACTCACAGGAAATAGACTTAGAAGCAAAATTTTATAGCTATTTAAGAAATAGGAGTTTTCTTCCTTCCTTTCCCATAAAAGGTATGTAAGTGTCAGCTCCTGGTCAGGATAGGGTTGAAGATGAGGACATTCAAATGTGTAATTCCATTCTTAATACTGTATTACTAAAGTCCAGGACTAGCTCTAGATACGTATTTTCAGTTATACACTATTGCCATTCATCATTTCTAAATTCCTCCACTCAGAATTTGCGTGCATGAAGTTGTATTTGAGCTTAATGGAAATTTAATGAAAATATATTAGTTAATTCATTTCATATAAAATGATATGATGACTTTATTTTTCTAGTTATACATCATACATAAACATCCTAAAGCTTACTGATGCATTCAAAATAGAGTAACTCCATCCGGGTTTTACATTGATCAGGCTAGTTTAAAGCAGATAGACTGTAACTGCACTACTTTTGCCTCTCTAAAGTTAACTTGTAGAATGCTGGAGTATTATCATCAATAATGCCATCTAATGTCCAATCCATGTGTGATCATTTCCTCCGCTCTTATATAGAGGCCGCATTCACCACGGCTTTGCAGAAGATGCAAAAAAAAAAAAAAATGACTGGATAGTTAATATTAGTGTTAAAATTTCAAAATATTTCCAGCAGGCAATCCACTCAACACAGTTTTTTATCTGGTCTGCTTATTTTGGACTTGGCATGAGATCTAACTTTGCAGTCATGTCCTGCAGTTGTAATTATTGCACTAGAAGCTGAAGCTCACATTTTTATCCCTGAAAAGCTTCGGGTGACAATCAGACCTAAATTCTCTGACGATTTTAGTGCTTGTGGTCATGGGATAATTCTACGATGAGTGCCTTGAATACCAATAACACACTAAGCCTTGTGCCTAGTGCCAGGCTTACAAAGATGAGTGGGAAATGGTCAGGAGTTTCAATCCATCTGGGGGCAGGGAAAGAGTCAGAGTACTCATAATGATATAATAAGCTAAACTTCCATCAATCAATTGCTACATACCAGACACCTACCTCTCAGAGTTCTGTCATTTGACTTTATATTTTTCCATCTAAAATCTTGTAATAAAATAAGTAAATTATTTAAGGTTAACTAAGTGGTACATGTGCCATAGCAAATGTTAATAATCCACAACCCATGTTCTTAAATGCATAGGATACAGTAAAATATACTGTCCTTCATCAATCTTTACATAAGCTTTCTGTTTGTTTCTATTCCTCGATTTACACTAATTAGCATAGAATCACAGTTTACTCAAGGTATCTCAGAAAACTTGTCGTTGTTATAAGCTGTGCTCATTAGGAGGGAAGGCTCGAAATGGGAGCTTGTTCAGGTTTCCAAGTCCTTCTCATATTTTTCCTCTAAAACTTCTGAATCATGTTGCTACTTACTTTTCCCAAGCAGCCTTGTGTGCCTGGGGTTCTCAGCAGTCAGGACCCTGGTGTTCTAGAGGGTTTAGATAGGATGTCTGGCTTCCACTGAATCTGGGAAACACTCAGTGCTTCTGGAAGGTGTGGCATGAGGGAAATTCGTTTGTTCAGGTATTATCTTTTTAGTTTGCACCATATGCCAGCACCATCCAAACACACTCCTTCTATTGATCCTGTCTGAATATAGCAGATGATTTCTGAACTGACATAAGCAATATTATCACTACAATCACAGGTTTTGATGTGTTAGTTCCTCTCCTTATGCAGAGAAAAATAAATCCATGTATTTTAAAAACTGTTCTCTCTATACTACTTAAAATTAATGTATGTATCTCTCTTTGGGAAACATTGAGCTAATGTAAAATGTGCTAGACCATATGAGACCTTAAATTAGTAGGAAAATAATCTTCTGAAGCTCTGTCTCTTTTGCTGCATGTGAAGGCTGCAACAAACAAATAATAAAAAAAAAAACACCACCAGCACTAAAAGAAATAAAACAGGCACATGGATTAATTAGTATCCTCATTAATAATTTATCTCAATAAATATTTCTTCAATTTCACTGTCTCTCCATTTGGGCTGCTGCTACCCTAAGCCACATTTCCATCCTTGCTTGTCTGGTTTATTTCACTACATTTTTAAAAGGATGTATATAGCTAAAAAAAAATTCTTTTCTAAGTTCAAAATCACATTATTTCAGTCATTTTGCCACACTGGAATGTGAATGATGTTTCAAAAACACATCTGGACATGTTACTCTCCTGCTCTAAATCCTTTTCTGGTTTCTCCAAGACCTTGTGGGTAAAAGTTCAGCATCCCTAATACATCTATGCCCAAAACATAATATAAGATGCCCACAAACAGATTACTGCCTGTAAATACAGCCTCTCTTCTTGTCACTCTCCTCTGGTGCCTGACCATGCTGGACTTACTCTGATTTCTGAAACTCTTTGAATAATATTGATTCTCTTAGTGTATTACACAATGGCGTTAACTGGAAAGACAGAGAGCTTTGGACTGAACAGAGATTTAAATTTGGCTGTACAATCTCTCTTAATCTTAATTTTTTATATGTTTAAAAAGGGGATGAGAAGGTCTCACTCGCAGCATTATTAGGAGTAAGAAAGAAGACAATAGCCTCCTTGGTAAATGTCACTTCCTTCTAATAAGAGCAGTTATCCCTCATTTTCACTGACCAAAGAATGGATTTCTGCATTGCTTCTCAAAGTGTGTCCAGGGGCTTCCTGGATCACAACCTCAATATCACCTGGAAGCTTCATAGGAATTCAAAACTTCAGGTTCATCCTGGGTCTGCTGAATCAAAATATGTATTTTCACAAGATTCCCAGGAGGTGTGGGTCCACATTAAAGTTTAGAAGCACTAGGTTAAAGGTTGAGATTTTTTTTCACTGCAGCTGGTTATTTTTTTTAAAGTTACTGGTTTTTTTTTTGGCCTCTGAAATTCAAATCAAGTTATAGGGGCTTGACAGAAGACAGAAAACAGCTCTGACTTACTCACTCTTATATCTACAGGGTTTAGAATGGCTCATGAAACAACTGCTTTTTAAAATAATAAATGAGAAGTGGGGCCCAGAAAATAAGTTGTGGTATAATTTTCACCACCATTGAACTATTTTTTTACTGTAGGTCTGAGAGAGTTCTGGGTCATTATACTGGAGTGGTACAATATTCAAGGATACTATATGTATTAAAAATCATATAGCTCCAGATTAACTTTTACACAGAGCATAAATATGCTATTGTTTGGAGCAGATATTTGGCGAAACATATATACACACTCCGAACACACTTTTAGAGTACATCTATTCAAAACCTTTGAATCACATTTTTGTTTTAATAATGCTTCATGTTTTGTTTTTAGAAATATCTCTAATAGATCCCAGAGCGCTCTCTTCTAAATTAATAATACATTATGGTCTTGGAGATACTCTGTGCTTTTTCATTACATTATATCACATTACTTTTCTAAGCCAGTTGTAGGTTAGGTTTGTGTATGTATACATGAGCTCCCTCAAACATGTGTGTGTAATGTTTTCAGCAGAAATCCTAGGACCACACCTCTAGTATTACAGACGTTTTTAAAGTATGTCTTATAAATGTGGGTAACATTTTTATTTAACATTTTGCTTAGCATTTACAATTTATGTTACTTTTATTTATCATTCACATTACAATGGGAGAAATCCCTCACAATCTTTCTGCTGGGCCCAAATGACACTGGTGGCCAGTTACTGATGGTGGAAAGTGGGGGTTTCCAGTATCCAGGAAAAGTGGCTCAGTGGTGTGACGAGAGCAGCATTCTGCTTACATTTCATTCAGTTAGAGTGCCCTGAAACATGCCATTCCTAATGAATGTTTTTTTAAAAAGTCCTTATTAGGCTGAGTATAATGGCTTATGCCTGCAATCACAGTGCTTTGGGAAACTGAGGCGGAAGGTCATTTGAGGCCAGGAGTTTGAGACCAGCCTGAGCAACATAGTGAGATTCCCGTCTCTACAAAAATAATAGTAATTATATACATATATATTTAATTAGCCATTCGTGGTGGTGTGCACTTGTGGTCTCAGCTACTTGGTAGGCTGAGGTGGGAGGATAGATTGAACCCGGGTGTTCGATATTACAGTGGAGTGATAGTGCCACTGCATTCTCTCCTGGGTGACAAAGTGAAACGCTGTCTCTGAAACAAAACAAAATGAAATAAAAAGGTCCTCATGATTTCATCTTTTATGTTTATATCACACAATTTCAAACTGTTATAATCAAACACACAGAAAATGTTGCAGTAAGTACTGTCTTTGACATGACTGTTCGGTAACTTGTTTAATTTGATAATGTGGCTAAATGAGCATTTAGCTAGTCAAACCCAATTTGGAAGCAAGCTGGACTTTTCTAAAAGCTTGCATTTTTTATCTCTTGGGCTGTCCAAGCTATGCATTGAAGAATAACATGAGGAATTTCACTGGGGGTGACATTTATGGCCTTTCGTTTTGTTCCAGCCAAACATCTAGAGACTACTTTTCTTAACTAGACAAAATTGTAGCTAGAAAATCCTTAATGGTCCAAGGAGAAAGAAATGATATAGTGCAAACTCTTACTTTAGTTATTTTAAATCTGGACATTATTTTAGCAGGACTGAAAAAAGAGTATATGGCTTATTTTTATGAAATAAAAAGTCCACATAGTTCTTAATACACATTCTAAGCCCAAAGCAAGTGTCTCCTAAGGTTTGTGAATGATGAATTCAGATTTCAAAAGGTCATGCAGGATTGTAAACCCACAGTCCTTTGGCATAAAAGAAATAAGCTATTTTCAAATACTTTTCAAGGGTGCATTGACAAATAGGCCATCTAGTTGTAGTGTAAGCAAAGGTCAGTGACTTAATGTGCTAAATTCAAATCATTCTTATCTTGTTCTTAAGTTGGGGTGCATCCTAGCATCAGTTCATTAATGTGCATTTAAAGATTATATGCACTTAATATAATAAAATTGAATTTCTCATTAAAAAATGCCTGTGTGTGCATAGGTGTGTATGTGTGTGTGTGTTTTCTAATTTTAGCTAATTTAAACAAGAAAATCCTGGGCAATCACTTCGTATTAATACAATTTTTACCTTTACTATTGACAATTCTTTTTACTTAAAATATTTCTCTTGCTCTTGGCACTGGATAATACAAATTAAATAAGTAGTTGTTTTTTAGCTTTCACTTATAGTCATCACCGTGATTACAAACTGATTTACAATCAACCTTCTGTTTAAATGCCACCCCTTACATGTATTTGTTATGGAACAGGGTCATAGAAGAACAGACTCTGCATATATTAAACTGACCTATGACTATACATTATTCAATATTGGCTTTTGACTGAGTCATGTAATTGACATGGGTTTTGAATATATCTGTCATTTTGTTTTGTTTTGTTTAAGAGACTAGGGCCTTGCTTTATCACCCAGGCTGGAGTGCAGTGGCATAATCATAGCTCACTGGAGCCTCTAACTCCTGGGCTGAGGGAGTCCTCCTGCCTCAGATTCCCAAGTAGCTGGAACTACAGGCATGTGCCAGCATGTGTGGCTAAAATTTTTAATTATTTTTTTGTAGAGATGGGATTGTCTTATGTTGTCCAGGCTGGTCTCCAACTCCTGACCTCAAGAGATCCTATCATCTTGGCTTCCCAAAGTGCTGGATTGTAGATGTGACCCAGTGTGCCCAGCCTTGTATCAATTTATTGATTGATTTATGAATTCCCAACCTGTTAAAAATAAGGGAAGTCCATTTATGAATTTGTTGGAAATTCCTACTGGTAAGCTCAGTATAATAGGTATCTTCATAAGAATCTCAAATCCATGTAGGCAAACAGCCAACCCTTGCTGAGATAGTTGAGAATGAAAACACCTAGCCCAAACATTTTGTAGTTGGAAGATTTTTGCTTTAGTCACATGGTTAAGAGAAAGTTCTGGATTCAGGATGGTTGTGTTGATACCGAAACTACTTGATATGTAACCTCAGCTATTATGTACACAATAGAAAACCAAGGTTCAAGATGCTTATACATATGAAGGACATAACACAGGAGCTGACAACAAGTAAAAACCTAAAAGTAACACTATAAGCTCTATTGAAGAACAGTCTAATGTATGTCACTTAACAAACACTTCTGGTTCTTTGTAGATGCCCCTTTTCTACAACTTTCAGATGCTATCTTAGGCTCAAATGTGTAGGCCTCTTAGAATACAGTGTAGACAGAGAAAAAATATTTTGATGAGATGGCTTATACAACAGCACCTATAAAGAGTCCTGGTATTGCTCATTTTCATAATGTGTCTAAAATAAAGTGTGATTTCCATTTGCTCATTAAAAGAAAGCTAAACCTCTACTATTTACTGTTAGTAGGAGCATTAGTATAGTGGCCAGTGTTAGAATCAAGAGTTTACAACACTCAATGGCTAGGGCTGCAGTCTTTGTCTCCTAGTTTAGAGTTGGAGGTGAGATAGGCAGCAGCTGAGGAGGGACACAGTAGATGCATTTACCCAGGACAGTCAAGAGCCACAGATGGCACGAGCTTTCTTATTTCATGTCTTAAAGCTGACAAGAATTTTTTATGAAAGAGCAAAACTGGGATAGTAAATGTAGCTAATGGGCAACATTATGTAATTGAATTCCTATAACTTTGATTTTGATAGGGCCAAAAATTTGACTCTCAGATTCCCAGTATTCATTGTGAAGTGTAAAAGCTGATTAGTAGTACAAATCAAAGTACCTATAAGATAAAATAAACTCATTCACATAAAGAAATTTGGTTGCATCTTATTGTTGGGACTACTTGTTTTCCCCTATGCATTTTCTGTTAGTGATACACTAAGTAGTGTAATGAGCGATATCCTTAAAAACAGCCATGTAATACCACAGTGAGGTGTTTCATAGGACTTATAATGTCTAGCATTTCTTAATGTAGGTCATAAAAGTGCAACTATTGCAAGCAAAGTGCAATTCAGTGGAACTAACTTTACTGAAGGGAAGGACTGGTTATACAAATAATATTGCAATGGAATCCTCATGTGTTTGTATGTAGTGAAGGGATAGGTATTACTGTATCCACAGCAATGATTTTCAGATATTTTAAGTAGCGTACTCCTTTTGTTAAACAATATCTTCAACAAACATATTTGAAATTGATACATTGAGATGTCAGTATCATGCTGTACCCATGTTGGCCACTGGGCCCCTCATGGTACATCTCTTGAGGCATCGCAACAGATCCTGCCCCTGGCACAGAGTTTGGTGATGCCTGGACCATTAGGTGCCACCTGACCCCAACATTATTCATGATTTGAATAACACAGAAAGCCTTGTTTTGAGTCACAGAACTAGTGAATAAAGTGACTTTTATGTGAAATTACTAATTATTAACCATTTGACATTTGCCTAGGGAGAATATATCTAACTAAAATTATAATTGCAGTTTTAGCATTATTTCAAATAGAATTCTCGAATTAGTTTACAAATATATATACACTTATATATGCACACCTATAATATCTATAATTTAACGTTAAAAATATGTACACTGTGTGCATGTTTAGTCTACACCTATGTATCTACTATTTCCAGTTAACAGACATACTCCTAGTTAATGTAAACCTCATACTGACTTTAAACAATATTATTATCCCTGTAGCAATATAGAAACTGAAGCTAAGAGAAGTGAAATGATTTGTCTGAAGTTACATGATGTTTAAATCACAAAGCTGGGATTGGGGTTGAGGACTGAATGACTTCAAAACCCATACTCTTTCTACTGTACAAGGATATTGAGTTACATGACAAGTGAATCAAGGCAAAATGAAAGGAGGAAAGAAATGAATATGAATGATCTCCAAGGCTAACTCGTGGAGCACTCAGATCACAGGCAATGGCTCATTCAATGCCTTCTCATGTGTCTGTTGTTTTTTCCTCTTTGTGCTTGAAATTGTCATGAAAGGTATGAATGGCAGAGTTCAATGGCAGTAATTAGTCACTTCAAATAAAAAGCACATAACATCTTAAATGAGACATTTTGTAGCCATTTTTCCTCCCAAATCTTGCCATTAGCGCAGCACACCATAGATGCCAGTCTCCAATGTGAGTCTACATAAAATTGCCGTTACTATTAAAGAGACTCATGTAGACTCACAAAAGAAATAATGGAATCTATTGAATCAAAATTATGAACCCTCTAATAGTGCCTCCTGTGACTGAGCACACTGCATTCTGCCTGTCTCTGTTGCACAGACAACAATTGTTTAAATGCTGGGTCGTTTGTGGGCATATGCTCCATCTGTCAGGTGTCACAGAAACCTAAGGATATGAAAAAGTCCTTCTACCTCCTAATGGCTTTCATCTGTTGGTGAATTCAGGAGTTGACCCTTTAGAAAAATAGCTAACAAGGACACAGATCAGTGTGTTAATTTAGAAGGTGTGACAGGGACAGGAAGAAAAACTGTCTATAAATAAATCAGAAGACTTTGGAAAGGAATGTGAAGTATAGGAGATTAATGGGCTGCTGTCAGGCATACTTGGATTCACATATCTGTTTTTCTATTTTTTGTCTTGTGACTTAAGTTATCTTCCAGATGATCAAGCTTAACAAATGTTTATTCTATTTCATTCTTCCCATATTTGGACCATAGATTTTATTTTTTCACTTTTAAGGTAAATGTACACATACATACACACAGACACACACACAGACACACACACATGTATATAGAACACCTTCTAAGTCCCAGACCAACATTTTATGATTTGCTTCTTATTAGCTTGTGTGGCTTGGAGCAGGTTACTTAAATACTACTCTGTATCTCAGATTTCTCACTGATCAAATGAGAAAAATAAAAACGACCTTGTGGTGATAAAGTAAGGATGAACTAATGTATGTAAAGCAATTTGAACAGTATATGGCATATTCCTAATATATGTTTATTGCTTTCTTCTTTCTCCATCTTTTCTTTTCTCAGCTATTTTCTAACCTGATCCTGGTCAGAGTCACCTTTGAAATAATAATGTTAGAGGCTTTGTTTTGCTTTGTTGTTTCCTGCTAAAAAACTACTTCAGAAGTCAAATCACTTATGGAGCAAATGGATATTTACTATGAGTCTTGAATTTAACATTTCATGACATACATTTCCTCAAAGGATTAGTATATTGTGCTCTTACAGAAGAATGACCCTAGTTTAAACTCCCCTTGAAACTCACGTTGCTTGATGCTCTGAAATGAGTGTGGAGTGATTCCTCTGTAATTATACATGATGCATTAATTATTTCCTAATGAGTTCTAATTTAGAAAAAGAAAAATAAAACGAATTATAATAGTACAGTCCTTTAGCTTCTCTAAAGTCATCAAAGTCATGTCTCTAACAAGTACAAATAATTATTCTCCTTCAGATAGCATCAATTTTGGTGAAAGGTGAGCCTTGTGCTTTTGAGCTACTCAATATGTTCTGTAATCATGTAGTATTCCATTGATATTAATTCTTAACTGGGGTAAGGAGAAACAGTGATTATCCTCATTGCCATTTGCTTCTCAGTGTTCTATTAAAACAACCACATCAAGAAAACAAAAACTTATTTGCTCTTCTTGTCTTATTTTGTCTTGTAATTTAATCAGTATGGCCAAGTCTGATAGGCTTTTGACAGTGTCGACACCCTGTGGCCTCACCTGCTTTAATTGGACAATGGCAGTTTTCAATTAGTGTTAAGCGTGGCTTCTTGGACTGCCTCAGCAATTTCCCTCTCACATATATTGTAATTATGTGTGTACCTCAATGTGTGAGACTATAAACATATGCTATATGATTGAATAGGAGTGCTGTCAACACTTTATTTTAAGGGAGTATTAATTATACTGAATAATAATGTGGATGCTAATACAGAGTAACACCCTCTATCTGGTTGATATATATATTACCAACTACATCTCATTCTCAGAACAATGAATTTCAAAGTAAGGAACAATTAGCAACTCCATGGAAATCCTACATTAAGAGTGTCTTACAAATAATCCTCCTCAGGACTATTAACAGCTCTTTATTTAAATTATTTGTATTTATTGATTTATTCTGCCCAAGCAGGAGGAGATGCTAAAAATGGAAGTTTGAATTTTAGAATTTCAGTAACTAAAGATGACTACGTGCATAAGAAGATTTTTAGTTTAAGTGTTTAAGTATTTTTTAATAGAAACTAATATTCATTTCTCCTGATTATATTGTTCCATCAATCACTGAGATGCTATATATTTGTGACTGCAATTTTTGAGCACAATGCTCTTTAACCTTCATATGAGAACACACTGACAATGTCTAGCAAGGTTATTATTTTCAGTAACTTTCAGTAGTGAATATAGAGGTCAGAGGTGAGGAAGGAACTTTGTTATTAAATAACCCATGTACCTGTGGATCTGGGTGAGCAGGTAACTGTGGCCTGATATTTAACTCTCTAAGAAGAATGAGAATCTGCTATGGTCTCTAACAACATGATGTGATGAGAACCTATACACTGCGCACACAGTAGAAGTATTATAAAGAATTGTTAAATGATTGAGTATATTTCTACATAATTAAGTGTTTTAGTATTCAGATGTCAGTGTTCAAAAGTTCCTAAAAATGTTTGGAACCTAAAATTGATGACTTCCTAATGGAAACATTTTGAACCATTTATTAAAAATGACATTATCAAATAATATCATCCCACTTAGAGTGTCAGGATTAAAACAAAAACAACACAACAGCAACCACCACAGAAAGGAATAACGTTTTGATTTCTAAGTCAGTGGTCCTCATAATGTGGTGCTTGGATCAACATTAGCATCATCACCCAGGAACTTCTTAGAAATGCAAGTTTTTTTTTTTTTTGTCCCATCCCAAAATTGCTAGACAGGGTTCAATAATTTGTGTTTTTACTCATGATTATGATACTCATGATTCTGATGCTTGCAGAAGCTTACCCTGTTCTAAAGATATATATATATATACTCTCTCTCTATATATATATATAGAGTATATATATCTTATATATATCTTTATATGTATGTATGGATATACATATAGATATGTATGTGTATCTATATGGGTTAAATATATAGCTATATATGTATGTATCTCCTGTAGCCATCTAGACTGCCAGGGCTTCATAATAACCTGAGATAATATTCACCTTGGGATATTTTGGGCAAGGAACTTGAATATACTAACTTTATGTTGTATATTTGACATACAGTATTTCACTTGATATTCACTACAGTTTAAAGAGGGAGGAGTTTATTTCCTCATATCTAAAATATCCATAAATTAAAACAAATTTGAATTTCCTGTGGTTATACATTGAAGCTTTCAGACCCAGGTTTTGTGATGCCAGCCCTATCATTTTTTTCCCAAATGTATGCTGCTGCTTGTATTGGTTATTAAAGACAAAAATTATCAGTGCTGGCATTGAGGACAAAAAGATTGAGTGTGGGTGTGCATTATCAATTAATTTTAATTCAGATTTTTTTAAATATAAAAAAACACTTACTGAGCTTTCCCAAGTGGTGGAATGTGAGGAGTTGAGTTTGGAATGAAGAGATCTGTGTTCTAATCCTCAAGATATCTCATTTTCTTAATTGTGGGAAGAATCCCCCAGGGATTGTGGGATTGTGGGAAGAATCAAATGAAGCAACGTATAAGGCAGCATTGATACAGCTTCACATCATATTTGAATTATTGGTAGAAACATGACACTGTTAATATAATTTATTACCTGTCAATAAGCTTTATAGTTCAGTCCTCAACTGTTAGAAGGTGGACAATTATATTTTGCCACACTGCATAAATTATTTGAATGGTATTAGCATAAGGAAAATGCAAATACTTAAGGTGATGGATATCCCAAGAACGCTGAATTGTTCTTTACAAATTATATGAATTTATTAAATTATCACATGTACTCTGAAATATATTCATCTATTATCAATAAGAATAAAGTTTAAAAATATCCCACTCCCCCAGAATTGCATAAGTTTGTACATGATTTATAAATTTTAGAGTTTTAAAAAGACATTTATATCATTGCTTGGATTTTAGATATTTTCCTTGTGAGTCAATTACATTTTATAGCTTCTGGATCAAAAAAGCTAGTCACAGCATTAGTTATAGGCATGACAAAGTGAAAAGTGCCTCAACATAGGACAACAGTGGGAATGGTTATGAAAATATAATTCCCTCTCATCAATAGATCTCTAAAAATAACTTCCATAAAAAAGTTTTGCACATGTGCATTATTTATATACAAATTACACATAAAAATTGGCATGTCATTATCTAAAAACAGTCAAGTGAAAAAAGCAGGATGCAATATTTTATATAAAATACTGTCTCAGGTGTAGCATAATTCTTTCTCTGAATGGCTCTTTATATAAACAATAAACAGAGACGGCTGCCTCTGAGTGGGTGTTTTATTTTGCCCTGTATGCTTATTTAATTTGCCATGTATTCTAGAGTAAACATGAATTCCTCATATAATAATAAAAATATCTTAAGAAGGTGATTGCTTTTTACGCAGAATTTGCATGGAAAATATTTAGGGATGCATGCTGTTTATTTCCTTCAAGTGCACTACAGTATTGCTCCAGTAGACAGCTAATATTTGTTACCAAAGGCCTGGATTCTTTCTGTCCTATGATTAGGAAAATCTGTTCTAAATTATGTGGGCTGTGTGCAAGCACTACAATAGAAATTGAGACTTTGTTTTATTTTGTGGACAACTTCAGCTACATATTTCATTTGTCTTTGAGGAGTTGGCTCAGATATTACAACCTCTGTTACTTTTTCCCCCACATGTAGTCTTGCTCTGTCTCCCAGGTTGGAGTGCAGTGGCGCCATCTCTGCTCACTGCGACCTCCGCCTCCCGAGTTCAAGCAGCTCTGCCTCAGCCTCCGCAGTAGCTGACATTACAGGCGCGCGCCATCATAACGGGGCTAATTTTGTATTTTTCAGTAGGATGGGGTTTCACCATGTTGGCCAGGTTGGTCTCAATCTCCTGATCTTGTGATCCGCTCGCCTCAGCCTCCCAAAGTGTTGGGATTACAGGCGTGAGCCACCGCGCCCGGCCCATGACCTCTAATTTTAAAATGCAATCTCAAAAAATTTAGAATCTTCAGAGAGAGTGTGGTGTGGTAAAGGCATAAAGAAGCTCCATCGCCTGCTCTGCCACTAACCAATCATCAGAACTTGGGGAAGTTATTTAACCTCCCGAATCCTCATCCATGCAATGGGCGTCATGCTTAGCTCAGCAAAGCTATGTGAATACACAGACAGTGACAGTGACCATGGGATTGAATTACAATTCTGCCACTTATTAACCATGTCATTTTAGGCAAAATATAGTATATTCTGATCCCTTAGAAAAGTAAAATATTTATATTATTTTATTGCTCATACTCACCAACTCTGCAATGTGTGTGGTTTGGATAAATAGCTTTCCATCCTCTATCTGCTTTCCTAGCCAAACAAAGTACACAGAAGACATTCAGTTAACCATGATGATAATAATCGCTGTTATTTTCCTCACAGAGCTATGTAAAATGGGATATTTTGTGGCAAAGTTACAAGTACAATGTGTAGCTCCTTTTAAGTTTTTAATAAATACTGTTTCCCTTTATTTATTCCTTTCTTCTTTCTCCTTTTCACTCTCTCCAGCCTTCCACTCTACTTCTCTTACTCTTTCTCAAAATCTTGACATTCCAGGCCAACAGCCTATGTTTGCAGTAGTAAATTTCATTTGGTTTTCCAGAAATAAACTTTGTCAATGCCGAGTGCCTTTGCTCAAGCCTGCAATTGTAATCCCAGCACTTTGGAAGGCCGAGGTGGTGGGTGGATAACCTGAGGTCAGGAGTTTGAAACCAGCCTCGCCAACATGGTGAAACACCGTCTCTACTAAAAGCACAAAATTAGCCAGACGTGGTGGTGGATGTGTGTAATCCCAGCCACCTGGGTGGCTGAGGCAGGAGAATAGTTTGAACCCGGGAGGTGGAGGTTCCAGTGACCAAAGATCTCACCACTGCACTCCAGCCTGGATGACAAGAGGGAGACTACGCCTCAAAATAAAATAAAATAAAATAAAATAAATATATTAATTAAATAAAATAAACTTTGTTAAGATATATTAATTTAGATAAATTGTTCTTAAATGTTTTTTGTCATAGGACCCCTTTATTCTCTTGAAACTTTTTGAGGGCTTCACAATACTTTGGTTTATGTGAATAATGTTTATTAATGTTTGCCATATTAGAAATTCAAACAGAAAATTTAAAGATTTAAGTCATTTAAGAAAAAACATAAACTTTTCACTTATTGTATAAACGACATATTTTAATGAAAATAACTACATTTTTTCAAAGGAATAAATAGTGAGAAGTGATTTTTTTTAACATTAAGAAAACTCTAAACTCTAATTTCTAGCTTAATAGAACACACTGGTTTCTCATATTTATTTTGTCATCCAATCTGTTGCAATATGTTGTCTTCATGGAATTATATAAAGAAAATCCAGCCTCACACAAATATGTACTTGGAAAAAGCATGGAGATTTTAATAACCTTTTTAGATAATTCTGGATTTGTTTTGATACTACAGTAAAATCTCTGTAGTTTTGTAAAAGCTAATGGTATTGTAGAATATGAAACTATAAAATGTTTGTGGTTTTTACATTAAATTTGCTCATATCTCTTGGACATTTTTTCTTTCTTTCTTTCTTTCTTTCTTTCTTTCTTTCTTTCTTTCT